>NC_035433.2:84576688-84876688 GCF_002127325.2 Helianthus annuus
GAAAGATAGGGATTTATCTCGAAAGATAAGGATCTTTCCAAGGTGTGAATCTTTCGAGATTTTGAATCTTACGAAGCCCAGTGCTCGAAAGTCAACAGTGATCCTTCGAACACTGTTGATCATTCGACAAGTGTGATCTTTCGAAAGTCAGCTATACGAAAGATAAGGATATTTAACTCGAAAGATAAGGATCTTTCAAAGGGAATCCTTCGAGTTCTTGAATCTTTCGAAATTATTGTTCGAGACTCAACAGTAATCTTTCGAGTACAGTTGATCCTTCGAACAATAGTTGATCTTTCGATTGTGGTCAGTTTATTGTTAACAAGTTTCTGTGATTTCAGATTTTTCGACCAAGATCCTTCGGCTGTGTGATCTTTCGGATTACTCACTTAGCATTTATTTTGCTTATCAATCATGAATCCGAGTTGGTGGAATCCTGCTCCAGATAATGGTGAATATACAAGATCAAATGTCACTCCCTCATGGTGGGGTACATCGGCTCCAGACGATGGAAAATACACGAATACAAGGTCATCTCCTTTATGGGCTGAGTCGCCGGTATCAACTTCTTCTCAGGGAAATCAATGGGCTTTGGTATCGAATCAAACTCCGAGCATTCAAAGTATTCTACTAAGCGAAAGTGAAACAGGAAGTTTGAATCGACCTCCAAAGTTGATGCATTTGAATGAATATCCAGGATGGGTTGAGAGATTTAAAACATATGTTCTTGGTCAAATACCGAACTGTGGATACGTTTCACCACAGATTTCGATCAAGCCATAGAGGTTGCTGCTTCAGATTCTGCTACGTTTGCTGATCTTCCAGAAGATAAAAAGAAAACCTATGCTCTGGAAAAGAAGGCATACGCCATTCTCACTCAGGCATTGAGCAAGGATATCTACCATCAGTTTGTCAGCTTCAAGACAACAAAGAAGTTGTGGGACGGATTGAAAAACAGAGGAGTGGGAAATGCAGCAACACGTCAAATGCGTCATGATCTTCTCAAGAAAGAATTCGAAGGTTTCACTTGTATGGATAAGGAGTCCTTGGGAGATATGACAAGCCGATTTTATCATCTGCTTACGGAATTGGATAATTATAGTGTAGTGACAACTCAAGCTGAAGTTGTGAAGAAGTTTGCTGATGCTTTGCCTCCTCAATGGAGTAGTTTCTTGGAAATCCTGAAGTACAACGGAGTGTTGAGAACCACTAATATCAACGAATTCGTGCAACTTTTGGAAAACAAGGATCAGGAGGAAACATTAAAGGCGAAGAGAGTTCCATTGCCACAGAATCCAGAAATGTACTGTGGAACTTCCAATTCTTCGTCTGCAAGAACCGGTCCACATGTTCCACTTCAAACAGCGTTTGTCACAAGCACAGATTGTTTTGGCAACCCAATACAAGTTCCTGTTAAGCCACCTCCCACCACAGACATGTATGGAAATCCAATCCAACCACCTCCACCTCCTCCTGCTCAACAACAACAACGTGCGTGTTATGGAGGAACATCATCTGCTGGTCAACAATCAAAGTCAAGTACAGTGCAGCTCGACACGTCAAGCTTCTCTAAAATCAGTGTAGAAGTAGCTAAGGAACACATGGAGCTGCTTAACACTGTAGTGAGCGCGTACTGTGGGCTGATAGAAGGTCAGATTGGCAACATTAATCTGACACAAGAAGATTACAGGCAGATTGATAAAGAGGAGATGGATTTGATGGACATCAAGTGGGCCTTTGCGAGTGCTGTGAGAAGAGCAAAGGATTGGATGGAGAGTACTGGAAGAACCAGCTTGGAAAGTAAGCGAGACACCAAGTATGGGTTCGATAAGCAGGCCGTTAAATGCTTCAACTGTGGTGAAAGGGGTCACTTTAAACGGGAATGCACCAAGCCAGCCCAGCACGGGAATCAGAACCCCTTCAGAAACCAAGGCAACCGGCAGAACAGAAACAATGATCGTACCATGGTACCCGTCAACAACCAAACCAACCGGGCACTTGCGGTTCAGGTAGATGAAGGTTGTGACTGGTCAATCCAGTTGGGTGGTGATGCTCCTGATGGAACAGCATGCTTTGCTCAGATTGTGAAGGAGCTAGTTCACACCAGTGGTGGAGAATCTTCTGCCAGTGGTGGTGAATCGTCTGAAGATGAAGACTCTTCTGGGTACAGCAGAAGTGTTGATGAAGAATCATCCAATTCTGGTGATGATCATGTGGGTGAGACATCTAATGTTTCGGATGATGCTGACTTTGATGAGCTTTTGGAGGAAGCTGCAGCAGAAACTCAAAGAAGATCTATTTTGGTGGATCAAGCTGCTTATACTTCGTCTTCTCTCCATTCAGCCTTTATGGCTAATGTCGACAGTTCATCAAGTCAGGTATGTGTCGATGAACCCACTGCTGTTAATTGTAATGAATGTACTAGGTTGCATGCTAGATGTGCTGAAATGGAGAAAAGTATGTCTGAGTTGCAAGGCAAACATGATGCTTTACAAGCTAGTTTGTTTGACTTGCAAGACAAACATACTACTGTGAATGAGAATTTGAGTAACTTGCAAAGTAAGCATGACGCTTTGCAAGAAAAATATGATGTGACCTTTCTCCACAACCAGAAATTGACTGTGGATCTCTCAAAATGCACAGAAGCCAACATGTTTTATGAAAACCATGAAAAAGAATTTAAGTCAGTAATTGAAACATTAAAGAAAGATAAAACTGAACTGACTAAAATGGTTTCAAGAAAACAAACTGATATTAATTTGTATATATCTCGCCTTGAGATTATGCAAAAAGAGATGGCTTGTGTGAAAACCGAAAGTGATGCGATCCAACTTAAGCTAGACAGTTATTTGAGCTCTAGCTATGTGTTAGATCACATCATTGATGTTCAGAAAGAAAAGAGAGATGTCACATGCATAGGCTACAAGAAGTGTCCACCACCAGTGAGACATAATTATGACGCCATGCCTGATGAGGAGGACAAGGTGTTCTTTGAACCATCTGTGCCTCTAGATGTTAAGGAGTTTGCTGCAGGGCTCGGATACCAAAAGGAAGTATCCTCAGATTCAGATGTGTCAGCAGATACATTTGTAAGTGTTGAACAGAATCAAGATCCTCCAGTTGTGATTGAGGATGCTGATTCTTCTGATGATGAATCTGATGATGCTGTCTCAGCAAAGTCTGATGCGGTAGTCAAAAATGAGGACATACCTCTTGAGAATCACATTCTATGTGATCCCCCTGTACAAACCGCTAAGACTGTTGCAACTGAGTCCTCATCTGCAGAAGAGCTGGAGAGTGTGAATTTGCTGTACACTCTAGTTGGTGATGATAAAATTTACTCAGACAAAGATTTTCCCATTAAGAATGTTAATCAATCCTTAATCTGCAAAGTCTTTGAAAATTCGACAAGTAAGTTTTTGGGAAAGACAGGACCACGTGTTACAGTTACACAGTGTCCTCCTATTCCAAAGGCTGAGATTCGAAAACAATTTGGCAACAAGAAATTACCAACAGTGCCAAAGCAGCAAAATCACACCAAACCCAAAGGTAAAACACCGGCTCAAGCTGACAAGAAGCCGAATCAAAAGAAGAAGAAAAATGTTAACTTTGTGAAATCGACGGGAACAGACAAAATTGAAAAGTTTGAAAATCAATCTAACTTAGATTTTGTCAAGAAATCTATTGTCGAGAAAAGAAATGAACCAAGTAGTTCAAAACCTAGTACCTCGGGTTCACAAAGTTCAACATCATCGGCTAAGCGATCACATGATACTTCGGGGTTTGTAGAACGAAGATCATGTTTTGAGTGTGGAACCATTGGACATATTATTCGTAATTGTCCATATCTTCATAAACAAAAGGGAAAGGTTGATGATCCCCGTGGCAAAATTGACTATAAGCCAACTGTTTCCACAAAACAAGATCCCCGACTTGTAAAAGAAAGGGAAAAGAAACAGAAAAGGCAACAAGTCAAGAAAATTGAAAAAGCAATTAAAATCGATGTGGTTCAAAAACAATCTGTTGCTGTAAAACCAGACAATTCTACAACTTCAAACAATCAAGAAGTTAAAGTTTTAAAGAAAGACACTGGTAAAACAAAACAGACATGGAAACCTAAGTCGGTTACTGAATCAGGGGGACCATCACAATTCACCAACCATCAAAGACAAGAAGTTATTGTCATTGATGAAAATGGAAGACCCAAGACCACAATGGCTTGGGTCCCCATCTCCAACTAATTCATTTGAGTTCATGTGCAGGGTGTTCCAGGAGGAACTGTCAGTAGTCATTGGATTGTTGATAGTGGGGCATCCAGGCACATGACAGGCGACATGAAGCTTCTCTACGACGTTAAATCTATTAGAGGAGGTTATGTTGCTTTTGCTGGAGATAAAGGTGGATATATAACGGGTGAAGGAATGATATCTAACGGGATTGTCAGCTTTGACAAGATCAACTTTGTGCAACAACTTGATCACAATCTTCTTAGTGTTTCTCAAATCTGTGATAAGCAGTTCTCAGTACACTTTGATGCTAATGGATGTTATGTGCTGAAACCCGGCTTCAAAATTCCAAAAGAATGGATTCTCTTGTCGGCTCCAAGGATAAACGATCTGTACGTCCTTGACATGAGCCAGGCTATTACTACGTCTGCACAAGCAACTTGTTTCGTTTCCAAAGCCACAGAAAAAGACACTATCTCTTGGCACAGACGAATGGGTCACATTCACTTGCGCAAAATGAATCATTTGGTTTCAAATGAATTGGTGAATGGTGTTCCCCTCAAAAATTTCCATCTTCAAGACGTCTGTGTTTCGTGCCAGAAAGGAAAACAAACAAAGAAGAAGCACCCTACAAAGAAGATCAACACAGTGGCAGTTCCTCTTGAACGTTTGCACATGGATTTGTTTGGTCCTGTCAAGCACAAGAGTATTCGAGGTGATCAATACTGCCTCGTGATTACTGATGATTATTCAAGATTTTCTTGGGTTGCATTCATGGCACACAAGAGTGAAACCTTTGGTATTATCAAAAACTTGATCATTCAGATTGAGAATTTGTATAAGTTGAAGGTTAGGCGGATACGTAGCGACAATGGTACTGAATTTAAAAATCATTCCATGACGGAGTTCTGCACTTCAAAGGGTATTCTTCATGAGTTTAGTGCAGCTTATACTCCTCAACAGAATGGTGTCGCTGAACGTAAGAACCGCACATTGATCGAGACTGCTAGGACAATGTTGGTAGAGTCACAGTTGCCCATTCCATTCTGGACTGAAGCTGTGGCCTCTGCATGCTATACATTGAACAGAGTCCTTACAGTCAAAAGGCACAACAAGACCTGCTTTGAGCTTCTTCAGAAACGGAAACCAGATTTGTCTTATCTCGAACCGTTTGGAGCTCCATGCACGATCATCGATCCTAATGGAAAGTTTGGGGCAAGAGCAATTGACGGATACTTTCTTGGGTATGCCACCCCTAACTTACGAGTCTGGAATCTAGAGACTAAAAGGGTCGAGGAGTGGTCTGAGGTCAGAGTACAAAGGCACACTTTGCCAGTCAAAAATCCGGGTCAACCTTGGATGTTCGAGTACGATGACTTCTTCAATTCGATCAATGTTGAAGCCGTTGAAGAAAATGCTGCGGCTAGGATGTTTTTCGAGAGTGACAATGCAACAGTTTCACCGGTGGTTCGTCCAATTCTTGTTAATCAAGAACCATCTTCTTCGGTGAACAATAATACTTTCAACAATGAGGATTTTCATGATGCAAACGAATTGAACGAATCTTCAGAGGATGATGAATTTCTAGATGCAGATCAGGAAGCTCCTACAACAGCAGTTCATGGTACTTCAGAGGGTACTCCTCCAGTAGATGCCCATAGAACAGCTGAGGCTACTGCATCATCCTCTTCGTCAATTCCGGGTCTTGAATTGGTTGTTGATCTTAACCTCAACAACCTGGGTATAAATGTTCCAGTTCCAGATAATCCAGAAACAAGGATTCATAATACCCATCCTCAACAAAACATCATTGGAAATGTGCAAAGTGGCGTTCAAACAAGAAACATGTTGCGAAACAACAACAATGTAGGCTTGTATGCAGCTATTCGAGAATCCGGGCAACAAAACGACTGGTCCTTCGCTTGTTATGTCTCACAGGAAGAACCAAGAACGTGGAAAGAAGCCTTGAAAGATAACGCTTGGGTTGAAGCAATGCAGGAAGAACTGCAACAATTCCAGAAGCTGGGTGTCTGGAAACTTGTAGAGAAACCTGCTGGATACAAGAAGATTGGTACCCGTTGGGTTTTCAAATGCAAAAAGGATGACCGCGGAGTTGTTATCCGAAACAAAGCACGTTTAGTCGTTCAAGGTTTTCGTCAGATTGAAGGGATCGACTACAACGAAGTCTATGCACCAGTGGCACGTCTCGAAGCAATTCGAATCTTTCTAGCCTATGCATCCTTCAAAGGATTCAAGGTTTATCAGATGGACGTGAAAAGTGCATTTTTACATGGTGTGGTTGAAGAAGAGGTATATGTCGAACAGCCTCCAGGTTTTGAAGATCCTATCCATCCCGATCGGGTTTGGTTGCTCAACAAAGCTCTTTATGGTCTTCATCAAGCACCGCGAGCTTGGTATGCAACCTTATCTCACTATCTGCTGGAGAACGGTTTTCGTAGAGGTCTTATCGACTGTACTCTTTTCATCAAAGAACAAGATGGAGATCTTCTTCTGGTACAGGTATATGTTGATGATATTATTTTTGGTTCTACTAATGATGTCTTGTGTAGGGAATTCGAGCGCATCATGCAGGATAAATTCGAGATGAGTGCTATGGGGGAAATGACTTTCTTCTTGGGCCTACAAGTTCAACAAACAGAGTCTGGGATATTCATCCATCAGACTAAATATGTTGGTGACATCTTGAGCCGGTTCCAGATGTCTGATGCAACGCCCATTGGTACCCCATTGCCAACCAATCACGGAATTACTCCTGACTTGAAGGGAGAAGCTGTTAGCCCTTCTAACTATCGCGCCATGATCGGATCTCTCATGTACCTCACAGCATCAAGACCAGATATAATGTACCCAACGTGCCTGCTTGCTAGATATCAAGTTAACCCGAAGGCCTCTCATCTTGCAGCTGTTAAAAGGATTTTTCGTTATTTGAAGGCGTACCCTGACACCGGTCTGTGGTACCCTAGGGATAATAACTTTGAATTGGTAGCTTTCAGTGATTCTGATTTTGGCGGATGCAAAATCGATGGTAAATCCACAACGGCTGGATGTCAGTTCTTGGGAAATCGCCTAGTCACATGGCAGTGCAAGAAGCAGACGTGTGTCGCTACATCAACATGCGAAGCTGAATACATTGCTGCCTCAAGTTGTTGCTCTCAAGTTCTTTGGATTCAACAACAAATGCGGGATTACGGTTTTGAATTCCTAACTACTCCTATTTACGTTGATAACTCTGCTGCTTTAGATATCACTAGAAATCCTGTGCAGCACTCAAAGACCAAACACATCGAAATCAAATATCACTTCATACGTGATTGCTTTGAGAAAAGGCTAATCGATGTTGTTAAGGTCCACACCGATGACCAACGTGCCGACTTATTTACCAAAGCTTTTGACAAATCTAGATTTGACTTCTTATTATTGGTAAATGGCATTAAGGTCAAGCAAGAGTAAAACCAACATCGGAAAATCATTTTTGTAAATATCTTTGTGTGTTTTAAATTTGTCTTAGTTTATTGATTTTAGGGGGAGTAAATCCAAAAATCAGAAAATCCAAAAACATCGAAAAATTCAAAATCACAAAAACAATAGAAAAACAAAAATGAGTTTCCTGGCGAACAAAAGAGAAAATGATAGTACATCAGTGGTCTATCCAAACCTCTTTAAACCTTAAATGAAAAACGATAAGCAGCTCTATATAAGATGTATCGGTAGGCTCACAATCATTTTAAAGTGTGCAGGGTGATATAAATCTTAATCGACTGAAGACCAGGTGGGAACCATTCATTGGCATATGGTCTTAGTACCGAAATTTCGTTTGATAGATTGCCGAGGTTCTGAGATATTCGGTCTTTATGCTGCTTATTATCTGGGTATCATGGTTGTATCTTTTACCGAAAAAAAATAAATAATATAACGGGGACGCAAGTCTAGATCTCCCATGATACTATACATACGTGTACATATTGCATACTGCATTCGACCTCAATAAGTGATAAACAATCACATGTCCAAATCAAATAAGTGATAAAAATATCACATTTATCCGGGTGTCAAGTTCGTCTCTCTGCTGTACGGAAGTACTGACCTGTTCACGGACTTGCACCTGTGCCCTCATGCATATGAAAATCAAGTTCCTCATCAATAAGTGATTATATCACATAGGACTTGTTCAAAATAAGTGAGTATCTCACAATTTATACGGTCAAACAGATGATAATCGGTATACTCACCGGTAAGATGAACTCTCGTGCATACCTTGATACGGGAATGTGTCGTGATGTGGATGAACACCGGTCGGTAAGTATAAATCATACCTTAACGTATCCCCTCGCCATGATTACATCTGATAAGTTGAGCTTAAGTGGACAACAATATCGATAATTGTTATAGGATGCTTATCTTAATGTTAACTAACTGAACAACAAGAGTGTTTTGGCATGACCGTATACTGATATGATTCTCTTACCCTCGAAACTCGCAAAAAGAATGTCTGTATATATTTATTTATTTACTGCTTAACTTTTATTGTTTTTCTTCTAAACAGTTTCATCGTTTGGTGCATATCAGCACGACATTAGCGGTGATGTCGTTTGATAACACTCAAAGGATTTTAAATTGTTGTCTTTTAACTTCAAAAATACCAAAAAGATTTTAGGCGTGTTTTAATATAAACTTTATAAAAGCCAAAAAGATTTTCTTTCTTCTTTATTTTCGATCGTACGATGTTGGAGCTCAAGTCTTCGTTACCTGAAACCTGACTGAAAACCGAACTGACTAAATCTTCATAAACGGTCAAAAATTTGCATGTTTGAAAGTTAAAAACTAAAATTGGCAAATTTATTAAACTTTCAAACTGTCGGACGGTGTTTGATTATGACATGATCATTCGTGTGTCATTTGTTTATACTATTCCAAGCAGTTGTTCTCATTACGCGTTTAGATTTCTTGCATGTGCAGATTCTAAAGGCTAGGAGAACATGGTCGATGACAAGCATTGGAATGAAGACACGACGAGAAGGCGCTCAAAAGATGAAGATGATCGAGTTGCCGCTGGCCATCATCAACACCACAAGGATCTCACTTCATAAAGATAAAGTCTTTTCACGAGCATAACTCAAGGGGGAGCTTATGTTAAGGGGGAGTTTGTCAACACACTTCCTACATGATACGGGTAGTTTGTTGATACACTCTCTGCTTTCAAGACGTGAAGACTTTCAAGATCCTCCGACATTGAAGACTTGAAAGGACATCAGAGTTTTGGGAACTCGAAGACCAAAGACCGTCGAAGTTCGAGACGAGTCTACAACTATAGAAGATAAAGACAAAGCTACAGCCAAGGGGGAGTTTGTTGGTGCACTTGTGTCTGTACTTTGTCTGTATTCGGTCTGTGTATAAACAATGTCCTAAGTTAGTCTGTAAGTTGACCAAGTCAACTATCCTCCTAGTTTGACTTGGCCAATATGTTGTAATGTAAAGTGTCTGAGTCGAAGGATAAGGGATCGAAGGATGATGTGGATCCTTCGATCCCCTCGAAAGATATGCTTCGATTGATAGACCTCGAAAGACTATCCTTCGAGGTCCTTGCTGATCCTTCGAAAGCATTGTATTCGAAAGATGATCCTTCGGACCATCTATCGAATCCTTCGAGCAGACCTGTTGTGTATGGGTATATATACCCATGCAGTGTGTTGTGTTAGACAGTTCTGAGAGTTTTACATAGGTGCACACACCGAAAGAGAGAGAGACTTCTTGAGAGCTTTCTGTCCAGAACTCACACACACACTTTGAGAGTTTACAAGTTAGGTTTGTAAACATTGTGCTTGTAACCGAAACTTTCATTTGCATTAATACAAGTTGTGTTAATCGGTGAACCCGTGTGTGTTGTGCTTGTACTTGCTTAATCTCGGTTTGCTTGCTAGCTTGGATTCCGCACTCGCTAGTGGGTTAGTATAACAAGGTTTGAGGTTCGTCATCATCCGACAAAAAGGGACCTACACTTGTTTAACTTGTATCAAATTCATAATCATCTCATTAACATGAAATGAGGTGAGTCAAGTTGAGTTGGTTCTTTTAAATTTGAATATGAGCCCTACCTGAATCTAGCTCGGCTCACTCTTTAAGGACCCATAGTGGTCGCCTCACCCCTTAGATTACAAGGAGTCATGAGGGTAAGGGTAACGCCCCCACCCTGCCACGTAGATTGTGTGGGCTTTCCCCTTCACATAAAAAAGGTAAGGGGCGGTGATGGACAAGGAGGTAAGGGCAAAGCCTTGATTCGGTGATGTTCAACAAGAGGGGCAACACCCTTATGGCGTGGAGGGCGGGGCGGTGTAGGGATGTAGAGGGGCTTTGCCCTCCCCTCTCTACACCTCACACCGTGTAATCTTATGCGAGAAGATGACCTTGGAAAGTATGCTTTGTGCGAAAACGCACTTCACGTATAAGACGCGCAAACTTTTTAAACTTTCATTTTCAAAACATAAGTTTACACAACTAAATGCTCTGAGGGTATACGGGGCACCATGCGGGGAGGCAAGCGGTGACCCCATTCCCCGAGCGGGAACACCGCCGCCATCCCTGCGGTGAGGGCAAGCGGTGACCAAGATCGGGGTGTAGTTACCACATGAGAGAGAGGAGAGAGAGAGAGGGGGTGATTGTTTGTTAATGTGGGTCTACTCTTTTTCCACCAATTATATTTTTTTCTTCTTTTTTTATAAAAAAATAATTGTGTGAGGGGAGTGCCGCCATCAAATTGAGGGTGTGAGGGGAGTTTAAGAGGAGAGTTGACGTGGCATAACCTGATCGGGTGTGTGTAAGAGAGGGGACTCCGCTAAGAGGGGAGTGCCCCTCTCACCCTGAGTGTATCGCCCATGAAATTTGGTTCCTTCATGTAGCGATCCGATTATTGTTACTTAATTAGAAAGTGTTTTTAAAAAAATTTTTCTCTTTAAAGTTTTATCTTGAAATCTAACTTCATAAATTTTAATTTTTGTATTTGAGCTTTTATTTATATTTCAACCACAATCTTTTGTTTATTTACTTCAACTCCATTTTATTCGAAAATATAAACACTATAAACATTAAACATGTAAAATGATACAAAACCAACATAAACTTAAACATTTAATTTAACAGACAGTAAACATAAATATAAAGCTAAATTCCGTACTATTCATGCAACTTCAAAAAATCAGTTTTAACCCTAGTATTGAACAATCAAGCACTTCATGCAACTTCAAAAAATCAGTTTTAACCCTATTGAACAATCAAGCACATTTATGATACCTTCAATGACGTTGATCTAGTCCATATCTTTTAGCACATAAATCTAGCAAGGTTGCAATGCACTTGCAGACAATTATAGTTGTGATTGATTTGTTACCTCATCGTGAATACTTATCCGCCTGTTTAAACTTTCTAAATTATGCTTCTAACACATCATTGTATAAAATATGCTTTTACTACAACATTAGAATTTCTATTCTCAACATTTCCGTTATTTGAGAAGCATTCGATGATGACGTGACAGGGTTGGTCCTAAGAATTAACGCCAACTAATCCACAATTAACGCCAGATAACACATAAATAATCGACAATCATATGCCAGATAACACCTAACTAATCATACCTATTCAGTGCCGCGGAGGTTTGCGAGTTGCGGGTCGCCAAGTCGGAGTTGCAAGGAGAGCACGAAGATGACAGTGGGATGTGGGTGGATTGTGAATTCTGCCATAGACAAAACATGGCTGCCCCTCCCTTCTTCGCATATGTGCGTCTAGAGAAGCCAAAAATTTTCCGGAATTTCGATCAGAAGGGACGAACTAGGTGTTTGTGTGGTGCGTTGTTGGCTTGTCGTTCAAGGATATGTGAGTGTTTGTCCTTTCAATCTCCAGGTGTTTGCCAGTTGCAGCCCAAACAAAAGGATAATGTTTTATTATTATTATTATTTTAAAAATCAAATGGATATTGGGCTAAAGCTAATGAGGTAACTTATAAAATTTAAGATATATTTATAAATGGGTCTATCAATAACTTGGTGTTTTGTAAAGGTATACTATTATATATTAGATTTTGTATAGGTATACTATTATATATTAGATTTTCTTTATATGTGCCCTTAGAAAACACGAGTCCTGGCTAGTGGTCCTCCCTGCCCACCCCCAAGCTGCCCCTGAAGATGCCATTTAGAAAGAAAAAAAAAACTCAAACTTTGAGCAAAGAAATATGCTGATGGTTGCTAGAAAACAGTATAAATGAGGCATTTAGTCCTAAATTAAACATGTTGGACACACTATCAAAATTAGATCATACACAAAATTGAAAGCATGACTTCTCTTTATTCAAAATAACACAACAAACTAATCGTTAAGAATCTTGTCATAAGAGGTGTTCATGTTCTTATGCATGCAAGCCAAGGCCATAGTATCCAGCTTCAGTTGCCAACATCAGGGGCAGCTCGAAATTCAGCGATTTGGTGCACCATGACTTAGACCAGAAACTTTCTTCGAACTGCCACAAGAATTAACACAGCCAGTGTTACAACAACGATTTCCAGGTGGTCGAACAGGGCCTTTAGGGAGAGACGATAACAGAAGGTATTTGGTATCATCATATTTTATTGAAGATTTTTCCGATTTTGCATCAAGGAGTCTATGACCTTCATTCGGTTCAAAACTCGTGAAGATCAAAACAAATGATGCAATTAGGGCTACAATTTTGAGATTTGGTATCATCATGTTTTGTTGCTATTATTATGGGAAGAAAGTTGATGAATCGAGATTTGTTTTGATGGTTTGCATGAAGGAGTTGTAGGCTCTATTTATAGGGTGAGTAGTTACATAAAATATTTTTTGACTTTTGACTTATTGAAATATGGAACGTTTCTTTCGTTTACGGTGACATTTCGGTTGCGCCGTCGTGTATAACGAAAATATAATTCCTGACCATATAAGTACGGTAGATTTATTACATATTTAAGTTATTATATTTTATTTTTAATATGCCACTTTTTTTTAACTGTGAAAACACATTTTTTTCTAAAATCTAATGTGAAAACACATTTTTTTTTTCTAAAATCTACTTCTAAAATTCATATATTGAGACTTGAATACGCATCATTTTGATGATGATAAACACATGTTACCACTAGATGACTGCTTTTTTTTCAATTTCTTAGATTAAGAGCAGAGCCGGCCCTTAAGGAGGGCGGGGAGGACAACCGAACAGGGCCCGGGATTTCGTAGGGCCCGTAATTTAAAAAAAAAATCCGATATTATATATGTTAAAAAAACTTTTAATAGGGTATAATCAAAAAAATATTAACATAGGTCCACTTAAAAAATCATATTGTTTAAACTATTAGCCCATTAGGTTAGTAAGCCCAATACCCCAATATTTTCTAAAAACTAATAAAAAAAAGGATTCTGCCATTCTGGGCGGCAATACAGATTACAGAAACCGAAACGTCGACAGGTATACAGGATCTGAGGAACAGAAACGTCGCACTTGCAGGCCTTCATTCGATCATCATTCATCATCATTCTGCAATTTTTTAGGTGTTGTTCCTTGTTCGATCAGAGACAACCAACAAGAATATTGATTTACGATTTCAGCATAGCAGTACAGCACAGCACAGCCTTCGTTCGATCACCGAGTGTCTGAGTCGGATTAGTTCACAGGTAAACAACTAAAAATCAATTGTCGAATTCAGTTTACTTATTATTTAGGATTGATTTTCGATTTGAGTTATTATGTCGATTGTTTATCGAATGCTATATTTTTATCAATGGTTCAAAGTTGTATGAAAAACTAGTTTAAATTTTTTATTTAGTTAAGACCTAAGGGCACGTTTTTTCGAACTCGAACAGGGTACATGAATTCTTAGGGCCGGCCCTGATTAAGAGTATAAAATTAATATAGTATGCCTTAAGTTTTGGAACCCACATGTAAGTTACATTCAACTTCCCTCGTCTTTTTAAAACCTCAATAACTTTTTAATACGTACTTTGTTTCTAAAAAAAGTTACACCATTCTTTGATTCAACTAGTCATTGTTCCATCTTTTTGACTAATTATACTTGAGCTGTTATTATTATTTTTTATAGGTCTAGACCACTGTTCAACTGTAATTGAGTTAATAAACATTGGTTTATCTTATTCTTTACCCTTAAATCTTGGGCATGTTCTTATGGATATAAATCGAGGTAGTCAAGATGACATGTTAACGAGTTTTAGTAGTCTACATTAAACTATATAAAAATTTTAATTTTTAATTTCATCAGTTCTGCACATTATAGCAATAAAATGGATGCCCAAGTTATATACGTATTTTTGCATTGTTATGTATGATGGCGAAGATGAAGTGGGTAGGGTGGATGGTGGATTCCACATAAATTGTAAAATATTAATTATATTTATTTTAACCTTTTAGTTATTAATCCGACAGTAAGGGTATTTTTGTCATTTCACATACACCTAACACCAAAAGCTAACCCCCATACACGCTAGAGACTATCCGGAAACGAAATTCAAAAACTTGGGGACTATAGATGTAATTTTAGAAAGTTAGGGACTAAAGGTGAAAAATAGACAAACCACAAGGACTATCCGAGTATTTTTCTCGTTAAAAAATATAGTTTCATGCACATACTATGTATGGAGAATCCGAAGTCTGGAACCATGCATAACTTTATAAATTTTCTGTTAAAATATTACAAAAAATGACCTAAATCTACACGAAATTAACAATAAATAATTAAAGAATGGATCGGAACAAGAAAAAATGGCAACCAATTGTTGGGAAAAATAGAGTTTTGTAAGGGTGTTAAGCCTGTATAATATGTGCATGGCCATCTATGCGCACATATTAGTAATCAATCGAAGTGAAAGGAGTCGATGGTGGCTGAGGGGCACCACCACCATTGCTACCGGCTACTTTCCTGGAACCGACACAAGGGCCCGTGTTACCGCATCCGTTTCCTGGTGGCCGAACTGGACCTTTTGGTAGAGATGATAACAATAGATTTTCTCTCTTCATCCAGGTTTCTTTAAGTTCTCCTCCAAGAAGTCTACAGGCTCCATTTTGTTGAAAACTTAAGGATATAAGAACAAACATTGTTATTATGGCTATATTTTTGGTTTGTGGTCTCATGTTTCTTGTGCGACGTAAATGAAAAATATGCAATGAACAAAAAGAATGAGTGAAGAAATTTCTTGATGAGGGGACAAAAGGATTAAACTAGGATTAATGAACTATTTGGATGAAGGAGAGAAGGCTATTTATACCTAAAGTAGTCAGACATCGCATGTTTGACTTTAAGTCACATTATCTGTAATTTTCAACTAGAGGGACTGGCTGGAAATTGAATAGGTCGTAAACGTATTAAAAACTTATTACAATGGTCACCGTATACGCATTTGAAATATTAGGCGTGAAACATTCCTCTTATAACATATTCAAATATGTAAAAACTAAAGGGTTATTACGATTAAATATATATATAAATTAAGGGATGATAAAAAGACTTTTTTAGTGAAAACATTAACAAACTAAAAATTAGTAACTTTTTGTTGCATTATGTGTTGTCCCCCAAGCTTGGAAGTTTTTCAAAAAAAAAAAAAAATATATTTTATTTTTCACTTTTAACCCAAAATTTTTATATTTTGTATTTTAACCCCTTATAATTAATTTTACTTTTAACCCCAAGTATCCTATTTTTTATAATTTAACACAACACTTTATTATTTACAACTTTGGCCACCCATACTTTTTATCTTTCGCAAGTTTTACGTTTCGTTCTAAATTTTGTGAGTTAACACGTCGTAGCGTGCATGTGAGGTTCAACGTTTTTGCTCTATTTTTTCATATTTGACAGACCCGTCGCAACGTGTCCATTTTTTCCCTTTTGACAAGTTCGTCGCAACAGGCGGGTCCTAGATCGACTAAGTTATTATTTTCTACCTTTTACGTTTCTGGTTAATTTCTTCGCAATAACACACTGTAACGTGTGTGCGTGGTTCAACGATTTTAAATCTGCTTTTTATTCAGTGTAATTTTTCCCATTTTATCTATTTCATTTTTACGATGTTAAGAGTCGATGCCGTTGTGGCATTGGTGCTACTTGGCACTGTTTTACAAACGTTTTTAACCTATTAAATTTTTTACTAATATTTTGTTTCGGTTTACCCCTATACTTTCTTTACTTAAAAACTATTTTTTACGTGCATATTTTATGTACGGGTAGGTATAAATATGATTTGTTCTACATTCCGACATAAACTTTTTTATAGACAAGTCAGGTCAAATATAATACGTCTTTGTTTAAATAAACCATTTTTACGTGTGTATTTTTATGTACGTTTTGGTATAAATTCAAGTTGTTCTACGTTTCGACGTAAACTTTTTTTGTGAAATGATTCAGGTCAAATATAATATTTTTCGTGTTTATTTTATGTATATTTCGTAATCGAGTGGAGTCAAATTATAGTTTCTTTTTCTCCCATTTTTTCGAAAGCTCTAATTAATCCCTTTCGATTACATGTGCAGATTTTCCTTCATACCCATTACGTTTTCTACGTATGAGTTGGGTCACATATAATACGTTATGATTGTTCGATATGAATTTGATTTACTTTACGTTTGATCCAATCACAATGCTTATACAATTTACATTGAGTTCAACCGGATACGTCAAAATATGTGTTTTCATATGGTTAATACATCATATAACGTTTGAACCAATCAATTCAATGTTTACGATATACCCGCGCCGCAACGCGAGTGGGTCTTAATCCTAGTTAATATTAATAAGGGTCGTAAATTCTGATGATGTAATAGATGATCAATTCTTTTTTTTTTGTAAGAAAAAAATAATTTGGTGTAAGAGACTAATTAAATATTATGACAATTACATTGAAACATTGATTATATCAATGATATATGTATCTAATTAACTAGTCAAACATTTTAATTTACATATATCAAAGTTTATTTTATATATATCGAAATTCATCTAACAAATAAATTGAGATCTTACACATAACGAAATTATCTTACATTTATCCTACACATATCGAAATTTATCATTCACTGTAAATTAGATTTGTTTCGAAATTGTATATTTTGAAAATAGGTTAGTAATTTAATGGGTTTTTTTACATATTTCCTCCTCCTAAGCTGCCTTATTACGTATTTACCCAGACCAAAAAAACAATTACATGTTTCCCCTTCCTAACCCATGTATATTACATATTTCCCCTTTTCATTAAAATGACTCTTGTTTATGACTATTTTACCCTTAATTAACTATTAGATGACATATTTCCTCATTCTAATATTATCAATCATTTACAAATTTACACAGTTCATGTAGTATCACTCTGGTTCTTCTACCTTTTACTCTTGTAAAACACAAACTTTCATTAAAATGTAATCCTTACTTGTTCATAATCGATTTCGTTCAAAAAAACAAAAAAATTAAGAAGTACAAATACGATACACAACTAATACTAAATGAGTTGTTTTCGTCTTCCATCATGAATCACCTAATGAGAACAAAAGACCATGAACATATCATACACAACCAATACTAAATCAACCAGAAACATATTAAACATCAAATAACTCCAAGCCAGAAGCATATTAGCAATCTTGGGAAGTGGGTAGTTAAAAAATTTAACCTTTTCGAAATGGGTGGTTAAAATTTTGAAGCTTTTGAAATTGGGTCGATACAACAGAAGGTGAATATCATTACAAACCCAAATAGTTGAAACACGAAATACACATATCTGAAAACTCGAAATCGTCTTCACAGACTGCTAGTCTTCCACTCGAAACACTAGGTTCAAGATGTTCAAGGAGGAACGATGTTCAGTCGATTGCAGGAAGCGATGTTCATTAATCGACAGGGGGAAGCGATGTTGCGTCTGTCGTAGGGTTTGCAAGCTGGGAAGAGAGAACGACTAATGAAGAGAAAAAGAATATTGAATATTATGGAAATAATCAAGGGTAATAGAGTAATTTCTCAAAAAAAGGGAAATATGTAATTGTTTTTTTTGGTTTGGGGAAATACGGAATAAGGCAACTTAGGAGGGGGAAATATGTAAAAATCCCTAATTTAATTTAGTAAGATAATTTAGATGAATACAATAAATTAAACAACTATGAAATTTACCTCTATATAGTTACAATAAGATTGTAATAATATTATCTAAAGGATTGTAACATATGCTAACCTCCCATTGGCAGTATTTGCATATAATGTATATGTGTGTGGGTGCTCAGGGGCAAAAGTGAAAGTGCACTAATTTTAACATTATTTTACTGATTTCGTGAAAAATAACGTTAAAAGAAGGGGATGGTTAGTCATGCATCATGTGGTGGCGTTGATAGCCGAAATACAAGGGAGTACATGCACTAATCGGTCTTTGTCTTAATTGTTGAGTGTTATGTGCCTTATGTCAAGGCTTGATGCAAAACTACTATCGAGCAGGGGGTATCACTAGAAGCAGCTTCTCTATTCCTAACGGGTAGAGGTAAGGTTGTCTACATCTTACCCTACTCAGACCATCCCTTAGCTTTGCTATTGGTGGGATTTACTGAGTATGATGATGATGATAAAAAGACTTTTTTTTGTGAGAAGATGTTAATGGAATATATAATAGGAATGTGTATATTAGATTGATTATGTAAATCTCTCCACCAAAATAGGATATTACACACTTGTATATATATTGAAGGTTATGAATGAGAGAAGATTCAATCCCGATGCCATATGTCTTGAGAGATGGCTGCAAAAGTAGTTGGTGCTGGATACTTGGTGACGTGTTTAAGATCAAGAGTGTAAAGATCACCCGGACTATTGCATCGTAGGATAGGGGTCCGGGTCTTGAGGTCCTTCACAATAAAACCAAAAGGGTCAAATTCCATAGAAACATGATTGTCAGTGGTAAACCGGCGAACAGAAATGAGGTTTTTAATTAGTGAAGGGGAATATAAAACTTGATTTAATTTAAAAGGATGGAGGGGTGGTTTAAGAATTTGATCGCCATATCCAAGGATCGGGACGGTATTACCATTACCAACAAGAATACTTTTATAAACTCCATTATTAAAAAAAGTAGAGAAGTTACCATTCTGTGCAGTCATGTTCGTTGTTGCACCCATATCCATGGTGTACATTGCTTGATCAATATCCGTCGGAGCATAGCTGGCCACGTAGGACTAGGACTGAGCAGGTCTTGGGCCAAGTAAACCTGGGCCAGATGTATTGGGCCTTTGCTGGACAGTAGGGTATGGGCATGGGGGATGGTGTTCCAAGGAGCCCATGGAGAAGGTGGGTATGGTGTAGGTGGGCTGGCCCAAGACGGGTGCTGATAGTTCCATGGGTTATACGCCTGTGAGGAGGCTGGTGGGGCTGAAGAGTTTCCGTGTCCCCATCCACCGTTCCCCCTTCCTCTACCACGATTACGTCCACGGCCGCATCCACGAGACTGGTCTATGTTCTGCTCAAAACCACATGATGGGTCACGTGCAGACGGATCCGATGAGCGAGGTTCAGTAGTGGTTGCGGCTAAGGCAGTACCGGCCACTTAAGCAGTGTTGCGTGCCTGAGTGTTCTTCCTCGATTTAGCCATACACAGTCTCGAACGAGTCTCGTAAAAATCTGGAAGACGAGAAGTTTGCTGAATAATTGTGGTAGTGCTTTCGTACTACTCATTGAGACCCGTAAGAAGTTGTAATACTAGTTGATCTTCGGTGATGGGGGAACCAACTTTTGTGAGTTGATCATAAATGACTTTAAGGGCCTGGCAGTAGGCATTCATGGTGGGGAACTGATCAAGTCGAGTATTTGAGAACTTGTTGGTTAAATTGATGGTACGGGTCGCTTTGTTATCTTAGAAGATATTAGCGGGCGGCGTCTAAACAGCATGTGCAGTAGCATTCGGTTTTAATATGGTATGTAGGAGAACCGTAGAGATCATCCCGTATATCAATTGTCAAACAATGTAATCAAGACATTCTGGGTCAAGTTATTCAAATTCCACGCAGTTGCCTACCGTGTCCTTGACCACATCGACACCACTGAACCACCAGAATCTACGGATCCTTCATACACGGCCTGGAAAGAATTAGATGCTTTGGTTTCTTAGTGGATTTATAGCACCATATCCGATGACTTGCTCACCCGCATTTTTGATACAGAAGAATCCGCCTGAAAAGCCTGGGAAAAGCTCGAGAAAATTTTTCTCAGCAATAAGCAAGCCAAAGCAGCCGCTCTTGAAATCCGGTTCGTGAATCTCACTCTCACTGCTTGCAGTTCCGTGGATGATTACTACAAACAATTGAAGGAACTCGCCAATCGGCTTACTGATGTCGATCATCCTATCATCGAATCTTGTTTGGTTTTACAACTTGTCCGCGGTCTCTCCCAAGAGTTTGACACAACCGCTTCCTTGATAAATTCCCAAAAGGCGGATTAGGATCTTGCTAGAACAATATTACAAGATGAATTTATCCGGCAAGCAGCTCGTCAATAACAACCCACTTCAGTTTTGGTTACACCTGCGACCCCTACACAGCAGCAGGAGTCGGCCTCTCAATAGCAACCGGCCAACTCATCCTATCAGCCAAGCAACAGGGGACGTGGTCAATGAAGAAGCCGCTCCAACTCTCGTGGGCGACGTGGCCGCGGATATAGAGGCAACCCTACGGGGCCCTCTTAGCCATTCCAAAATTAATATGGACATCCTAGCTACTAGCAATGGGCTTGGTGGAACACTCCGCCTTGTCCCTATCTGGCCCAAACACATGGCAGCCCAACCAATCGTAGCAAAAAAACCCGGCGACGCATTACGCAGGCTATTACGGTCCAAACCCAACTTATCTCAGCCCGCCTCCCACTGGTTTTTATGCATTGAGTCCATCGGATCTGAGCAAGGCATTCAACACTATGCAACTTAACTACACAGAACCAACTCCCGTCATGGATACAGGGGCGGAGCGTCATGTGACCGAAAACCAAGGTATGATCTGTTACCCTAACTCTTTTCCTGTTAACGCTAAACTTTTAGTTGACAACGGACAATGTTTACCAATTGAGGGCTCGGGCACGGGTTACCTACCCATCCATAACCGCACCTACATCCTACCCAACATACTTTACAGGCCTCACATAATCAAAACGTCATTGTCCGTCCGTCGTTTTACCCGTGATAATAATGTTTCTGTTGAATTTGGCCCGTTTGGTTTTTCCTTCAAGGATCTCAAAACTGGACGGCTCTTTTCCCGACACAATAGCACGGGCGATCTTTATCCTGTCACGGCTCCCACCATTCTGCCTCAAGCTTGTTTTCTTGCTTCTACAACTTTACCATTCACACCCAAGTTTTAAATATCTTAACTAGAAATTTTGGTTTTTCTTGTAATTCAAACAAGCAATCTTTTTGCAATTCTTGTCATTTATCTAATAGCAAACGTTTTCCTTTCTAAGATTCTACTTCGTTTACATTCTCTCCTATTATACATTGTGACTTATGGACTTCACCTATACCAAGTAAAACCGGGCATAAATATTATATGGTATTAATCGGATATTTTTCCAAATTTGTGTGGGTGTACCCTTTAAAATACAAATCCGAAACATTTACAACCTTCACCAAATTTCACCGTCTAATTGCTACACAATTTAACAGCAACATCAAAACGTTCCAATGTGATTTAGGTGGCGAATTTGATAACCATGCTTTAAAAATTTTGCCCACCAACACGGCCTCTTATTCCGATTCTCCTACCCCCAAACCTCCTTGTCGTAAATGTTGATGATGTAATAGATTATCATTTTTTTGTAAAAAAAATGTATATGGTGTAAGAGACTAATTAAATATTATGACAGTTACATTGAAACATTGATTATATCAATGATATATGTATCTAATTAACAAGTCAAACATTTTAATATATCAAATATATTGTTTTAATTTGAGATTTCGATTTTAGTGGTTTATCGGTCTAGAGTCAAAAACGCACAAATCAATCATTCCATAAACTGAGGTTTACTCTAATAATAATAATAATAATAATAATAATAATAATAATAATAATAATAATAATAATAATAATAATAATAATAATAATAATAATAATAATAATAATTTTTATTTGTGCTTAAAGAAATTGTGTAGTCTGAAATCGTTTCGACAATTCTCAATTAGTATGTGTTTCTCTTAGTATCCCTACCCTATCCACACACATACATATACAAATACACACCCACACACATACTAATGGGGTGCCTGCGTGATGCGACGACTAACACATACACTCATAATGATGTAACATATACAAATACACACCCACACACATACTAATGGGGTGCCCACATGCTTACAACAGAATTTACGTACGTCAGTTTATGCATGTTGAGGCCTGGAAAATCATGACAACACATCCGACGTGGTCGGACTTTGCTTAATGGTATTTTAGGTTCTATGTATTAATATTTTTTTTTCTATATTCTGTTTTAATCTAGTAATGTTCAGTATTTTTGTATTCAATATTTTCCTTTTCTGTACCCTTGTATCAATGTTTTTATGTATTACTGTTTTTATTTTTAATGTTATTGTTTCTGTAGTCGTTAATATTATTTGTGTTGTAATCATTTACACATCAAGTCCAACTACAAACACCCCCCCATCAAACCAATAATTTTTCACATCTTCACTTCTCTAGTCATTTTGCACATCATCATCTCACAAGTTTTTCAGATGGCAGATCGTGAGAATGAACTCCACCTTCACTTTCATTTGCACATACATGATGTGGAACCAAAACGTGCAAATGTTGAGCCACAACCTATCCATCACTTTCTTGTACCACAACCCAACCATAACTCTCCCGTACCACAACCCAACCGTAACTCTCTTGTTCCACAACCCAACTGTAACAATGTGTTGCCCTTCACTGAACATCAAGCCAACTGTCCCGACCCTTCACCCTTGGACCAACATGCTTACCGTCCACCTCTTGTTCAACATGAAAATCGAAATCGTACTTCCTTCAGCACTCCTGCAAGCACTAGCTAAGCACCACTTTACATCCATCAGCTCAAGCTCTTCTGCATCGATTTGGTCGTAATCTTCTTTTGTGAGCATTGGATTACCAATCCTTCCGGCAATCAGACTTTCATACGACTCTAACATGGCTACAAGAGATGCCATGTGTTGTTTAGCCACTTCAGGAGACAGATTCTGACCATTCTGAATAGTTAGAGTAACATTGCACTGCAGATTATTCGAATTTTGCTTTTGAGGGCTAGGTGTGTTGTTGTTTGGATCAAAGCTTGAGAATGATGAAGTAGATCCACCACTTTGAGTTGTAGTACTTGCATTTGGACTTGCAGAACCATCAGCACTAAATGCAGTACTAATCTTTGGACTTTGACTGGGAGTGGCCTCAAACTCGTTCCCTCGATAGTACAGACTGACATCTTGCTTTGCATTTGGATTTGTCATGATAGCTGTCTTTTGAATATCCAGCTCCTGCTCTTCGATTTTCTGAATAAACTAAGCCAAATTCATGCTCTCGGACTTTCTCATGAGTTTCACAACCATCAGATAAGTTCCCCACTTGTGTTGTGGTAACGCCTCAGCTAGTTTGTCGACCCACTCATCGTCCTCTTTCTTGATATCCAACCTACCCATTTCCAATACCAGATGACAATACCTATCAATGGTTTGTTTTGTAGTTTCATGGTCGAAAGCTGTAAACATATCGAATGATTTTTTCAATAACGCCTTTTTGTTTTTGATCATATCAGCACTCCCTCTGAATTTCTGAATCAAAGCCTCCCAGATGGATCTAGCTGTTCCGTTATGTTGAAGTAACACAAAAATATCTTCTTTAACAGCTTGCTGAAGAATGCTGATCATCATCTTTTCACTTGTGTATTTAAACTTGTCAGGTTCTGTAAAATCATTAAAACCCTTCTCTAATCCACGTTCATTCTTTGGTTTCTCATAATCTTTTAGCAATGAGCACCATGCATCGAATCTGTAAGCTTGAACCCAGTTCTCGAATCGGTTTTTCCAACCCTGAAAATCTTCAATGTACATGAGTTTCGGTGGTTTCTGATGAGTTCCCATCTCATTCTCATTATACAAGGCTTCAGCAGCTGTTACAGGGGCAACCGGTGTTGCAAAAGCATTGTAAAATTCTTCAGCCATGTTTCAAAACTCAGATGATACTTCGAAAAAATACCGGCAGCACCTCGGTATCAAATCTTGAATCGTTACAAATGACATCGTATGAAAGCTATTTATACTACAAGACCCTACCGTTTGAAAGTCTTCAAACGGTCACACCTTTCAAACGGAAGTCTTCAAAGGGCAGCCTCTCAGACTATTACAATCTTCAAATGATTGGGCCTTCAAACGGACTCATCTGATTGGACCTTTCAAACTAATCTTTCAAAAGTCAAATTCAAATGAAATTGTCCTTGTCGTTTACTGTTGCATTGATGATTGTCATATTATGATGATGTCATCGATTATGATGTCATCATTCAACATGATGACATCATGCTTCATCAGATCCGCAACGCAACCCAGACTCGACATAAGATGAAGACGACAGATGAATGCACCAACAGACTCCCCCTCAGATGTTGACGAGTCTTAAGTGTCGAGTCTTCAACGTCTTCATTCTTTATCAGTCTGAACGCTCTCTAAAATATCTCACAGTGTAAGCATTCTTCAAATCTTTTTCTTCTCTTTTTATCATCATCAACAGACTCCTCACTAACAATCTCTAATCGGATGTCTTCAGACTCCCACTTTCGATATGCTGGGATCGCAGTCTGGCATGTTGAAATTACAAATTCTTCAGGTATAGGAACCTGGCTTTCTATCTTTTAGAAACCTGCATATCCTCTACCTCACAATAAATTTTCTGATGATAACTTGTAAAAATCTAATGAATCACTTGCAAAAATTATACAATCAAAGAATGATTTTACAATGTTAATCTTTGATGAACCATTTGAAGATATATCATTTTTTCAAAACAACATACTAACCCAACCCATCTGTTCATCATGTTTAGCACTCGGAATTTTGAAAATCAACTTTTCAATATCAGTTGTCGAAAATATTTTTGACATTTTCAAAAATTTATGCTAAAACACACTGAAAATTTTTTGGATTTTTGGCATAAGAGAAATAAAATGCAGTAAAGAAATATTTACAAACACTATTTTTGTGAATTTGTGTAAGAGGATCATATCAGCTTATGAGACAAATCACCAACACCGTTAAGCTTGATTTCATTTTAAGTTTTAAACAATTTACCTAGATTGTCAGTATACTGGTCCACTTAAATTTTCACACAAAGTTCAACTGATCCGAGATACGATATTAATGTCTTAGAAACTAAAACTTATCCGTGTGTCCCACTACTTGAATATACTCCCGTATCCAGATCCCAATATTCAGTCTTACAGGTGAATATACCACAGATGATATCTGTAAGGGGTTAGGTGCGAAACCGTGAGAGCTCAGGTCAGAACTTCCGTTCAGCAGAGAGATGACGGCTCGACTTTTGGTGGGTCCCCTTTAGAGGATCTTTTTTACAACAGCAATGACTATCAATTTTAATGTTTCATCGATTTGCTAAGGGCGGCGCTTTTTCAAGCATTTGCAGAAAGTATTATCCGGAGACTAGGTCAGTACTTCCATACAGCAGAAGTCCCGGGATAATACCCCAGATATCACTAAGCATAAAGACCTAGTATCTCAGAATAAGGGATCTTTCAAACAAGATTTCAGGGGTTACCTATATATCCAAGAAGTTATTACCCATAGAATAAGCAAGTTTGAATTTTTACGGTTTATATCTCATCACAATCTACTAAATGTGCAAAAATCTACTGACACATCCACAGTAAGATTGTTTATCACTTTTAAACTTTCCAATTCTTTAGCATGTTGTGATAGTCCGCTGATGGACTATCATTTCCTCTTTTTCACAACAAACTCATTTTTGGATTTTATCATGTTTTTGTCTTTTTCAAATTTTCTAATATTTTTGGATTTTCTGAAATTTTCTACTGCCCCTAAAATGCAAACATATTAACGAAAATTGAAAACAAACTGTACAGAAACATGACAACCGATATCAAATTGCATCAATTCGCCATTCACTTGGCATAAACAATCAGAACTCCCCCTATCAACAAACTATTTTCTCATTTAGATTTCAAAACACTTAAGTTTGTTTTAATCAAAATGATTTTTCCGGAAAATAAGTTTGGTTGATTTTACCACTTGTAGGTATATCAATACTAAGTTTGGGGATGTGGTTCATCATCTTGTCTCTCAATCACTTGTAGGAAAATGCAAGTACAAATTAATGTCCTTGATTTACCATATGCACAAGTTATGCACAGTCAAATCTTCTAACCACTTGTAAACAAACATAAACAAACCTTTTTACCGTTTGCATGATTGACATTACCGTAGTAAATTCCTCAAGAAAGATGCCGATACCTGCTCCTCGTTTACCAACCTGGAAGCTCCGGCATAGTCCTTCAACATGTAAAATTTTAACAATTTCAAACACTTTCAAATTATCCTAATTAAACATGAAAGATGCCGATTCCTGATCCACGATTACCAACTTGGGATCTCCGGCAAGTCTGGTGTTTTACTCAAACATAATGTCCACCCAAGCCTCACCAGCCTTGGGTGACTTTGGAACACATCTGTCCCACCAACATTTTGATTTATAAAATTCTTTAGCTGGATTTCTACCATCTTCCCAAAAATGATGAGTATACGCAGAGAGATGACGGCTTCAACTTTTGGTGTGTCCCCTTTAGAGGATCTTTTGATTTCAACAGCAGCGACTATCAATTTTATTGTTTCATCAGCATGCTGAGGGCGAAGCTATGTTTCAAGCTTTTGCGGAAAGTGTTATCCGGGGACAAGGTCAGTACTTCCATACAGCAGAAGTCCCAGGATAATACCCCAGATATCACTGAGCATAAAGACCTAGTATCTCAGAATAAGGGACCTTTCAAACAAGATTTCAGGGGTTACGTATATATCCAAGTTTGTGTTAACCCACAGAACAAGCAAGTTTGAAATTTAGTTTATATCTCGTCACAATTTACTAAATGTGTAAAAAAACTACTGACATATCCGCAGTGAGACTGTTTATCACATTTTTATCTTTACATTTCTTTAGCATGTTGTGACAGCCTACTGATATCGTGCTTTGCTAACTACTGATCATGATAAGTACTACTGGGTTCACAACAGTAGAATGATGCAGCAGCAGTTTTATTCATCTCATGAAATGTAATACAGTATCAGTAGTTAGCAAAGCAGTAGTTGTATAGATCAGTAGATAGAGTTTGTTAGGTTGTTAGATGTCACTTTCATGGTGACGTCAGCTGTAACGCCCTGCTTTTTCATACTTTCCATAATTAGAAAGCTCGCCTTGTAATGCTATTTTTGGAAATCTTGTATTATTGTAGTCGTCTTTTCGTTGTAAAATCCGAGACTTGGATCATAAATAAAATTCGTATTTCTTTAAATTCACCATCTACATATTTATACATGTTCATACGTTGGAATTCATTGTACATCGAATCCTTATTTGTAATTCATACTTATACGATACTTATTCACGATGCATGTCCATGCTTGTCCTTAAATTGTTGATACCTTAAAACCCCTAATAATATGCTTACTTATACAACGGTTAATCATCTAATATGTGATATATACTTGTCACTTACAAACAAGTTACATACTTGTACATTACACTTTTTACCTAGTTAAATCATGTTTTATTTCATATTTCACCTTGTTACAAGTTAGGGGAAACATTGTTGCATATTATTACACAACTTAATTAACAAAATTACTCATTATAATGTTTTAAAAAAAATAAAAAAATAAAGAAATATGGCAGCCCCAATTCAGCAAAATTCAGCCCCATATAGTTGGGTTTTGTGGGCTAGTTTCAAGGTGTAACCCCTTCTAAACACTTACAAAGCCCAACCCATTGAAACCCTAATCCTTCACCCTATAAATACCACTTATAACCAGCCTCCCTACCACTTTTGCAACACTAAAAACTCTCAAAACATCCCCCAAACCGTAGCTGAAAGCAAGGGTTCGAGCAGATTGACACCCCTTCACGAAAATGAGCATAACTCACTCAATTCTTATCCGATTCACTCGATTATTTTTCCTACTACTTTGTATTGACCTTATCTACGTTTCCATGGGTTTTTCACAGTAAATAAGTCCCTGGAACTCCAGCAAAAAGGCTCCAAAGTCCACTGATTGTTTTTGTTTTCATGAAATCCTTGTTATTTCTTACCAAACTTGAGTCTATCTCATCTCAAACCTATGTCCTAATGCTTACAACACTTTAGTGGTTGGTTAGGCTTAAAAACAAGGTTGAGACACTTAAAAATCAGAGGATTAAACCTCATAAACTTGGTGTTTTGTTTAGGGTTTTTAACCCACAAGTCATGTCAAACTTTGTCTTTGATACATGAGTGATTATGGAACAACTTGGGTTGTCCAAACATACAATTCTCACATGATTTGATGATTTCTCTTAGTTAGTATGTATATTTCTTATTCTTATTGTATGTTCATGACCCTCCTTGGTTGTTTTTTTTTACATCAAGTGTAGTGGTGAACACATAGAGGTGCCTAAATGGAAGACTTGATCTTCCTACCTCCTACATGATTTCTATGACATTTAGAGGTACCAAAATGAAGATTTTAATCTTCTACCTCATGCTTGAACTATTGGACATATATTATATAACCTAAATATATTATTCGAATAATCGAATCTTTGATGATGAACTAGTGTTCATATGTCGGGGTACTAGATTACATCATCCTAGACTATGATAACTTGTCACGATTCTAATGGAACCTTGTTCCATGAAAACATCTAAACTCCTTCGAGTTTCCTAGTGTCAAGAACAAGCATCATATGTACTAAATGATTATTTTCCATGTTATTCTTATATCTTATTTTTGTGTTGTTTTAAACACCGAATCTCGACTCTAAACATACTTGAACTTTAACCCTTATACATTCAGACTCTAAATCTCTACTCGTCAACAATTGGATAATCGGAAAGCATATGCAAGCCTTGTGAGCATACTCGTATTCCCCCCTTTTTACTTTTACCACTTTTGGGGTATAACATGTTTACTTATCAAAAACTTACACATGAACATTTTGCTTAAACACATTAACATTCCTATAACATGCTTGTATACGTGATGGCTTGATACTTTAAACTTGGGTGAAACTTATGTGTTGAATTTATCATTAACTTCGTACGAGCCAAACCGTGACATATGTAGCGCTATAGGATTAACGACCCGCCCTTTATCATCGGTAATGTCATGAGCATATTGCGTTTCCTTGGTTTGATATGTTAGACACATGCCATGTTCAAATGTTTATCTTGAATCACATGCTTGCTATGAGGAATTGTTTAAAACATATCTTTTGTTATGTACGTACCAAACTTGTATACTCGCCTTTGCTTTTGCATTGAATTGTATTTTTAAACATGTTACAGGTTGATGATGACGATGCTATGAAAGGAAGTAGCGTTGATGCCTAGATACACATATAGACGTTTAGGTTTAATATGTTGTATCAATTTTGTTATGTTGTTATGTATTTCGTTAAACTTGTTGTATTAGAATTTCTTGTAATGTTGACAATTTATCTTATGAAATGAAATCGGATTATTTAAATACTTGTCACAATTATTAGTGTTATGATGTCTCGAGCAATCTTCACACTTCGTCTCATCCCGATGTTTCCGCCATTGGTTGGGGTGTGATAGATTGGTATCAGAGTCATAACTATAGGGAATTAGGAAAAGTAGGAATGCTTTAGCCTAGTCTATAGTTTTAGAGCCTTATTCTTATGTTTTACTTGAAACTACTTGCATGCAACCTTATTTTCTCTTATTCATTCTCTTTTGATCTTTTAAGCATATATGGCGCTTATGTGTTAACACTTGACATGCTATACTTGCTTTATTATGTGCTAATACATGTTTTATTGTCCCACTCATTATGTGCTATTCTTAATATGCTTCATTGTGCGTTTATATTTGTTGTTTATTCCTTTAACATACTCTTTCCCTCATGCATTTTACTCGACTATTCTAAATCTGTAAACACTCGAGACGAATTCACCAAAACAGGCGTGAAACCCACAATTTGGTGAACGACTCACAATCTACCTATTCTTCTTTTTACACGAGATATCGCCATTAAGCTAGGAGTGAAATCCACCTCTTAATGGTAAATCTCAAATTTCAAATTCTAGTGGACCCTCGTCAACATGTCGAAATTAAATTTTAACCCGACGAGTACCAACCACACTTAGGATACGAAATTGTCAAGTTAGGGGTGAAACCCGCACCTTGTCGACTAGTTCCACTCCTTGATATTTTGTTTTTCATAAATCCCGCCAAGTCTCGAAATTTCGATTGATTTGGGACATGTAGTAACCGGAAGGGTAAATACCGTTAACCGACTTGTCAGCGAGAGTATTTTACCTATTAGGCCAAAGCATGCTCCTCAAATTCGAAAGACTTTTCGACCACTTTGGTTAGTCAAAGTTCCGTTTTGGAACCATCCAAATTTTGATCAACATGTGTTTCTAATATTTGTTTTATACGATGCAATCTTTCAAACTCGAGTATACTTTCGATATTCTCTTTTCATGCACACAACATATTGAACCTTTACCATACATTTATATATATGCATGATTTCATATAATATAATTTCATATTCCTTGTAACGACGAGTGGAGACATATCATTAAGATTGGAGTGATTTCCTTACCTTGACGACTAACTCCACTCCCCTTTTTCTAAAAAAAAAAACGACATCACCAACGAGTTAGGGGTGATTCCCTTACCTAGGTGATCGTTACCAAAACGTCTCTTCAAAATATCTTATTATGCAAACTCGATCAGATTTTATACCCAAATTGTTTATCATTATTCAAAATACCCACTCATACCGATTTCAAAATGCATTGTTTTATCAAACGTACTTCTTATTCTACAATCTATTTTCACTCAACTCATATACGCGAAATTCATAATCATGTCTTAAAACGTTTTATTGCTCGAACTTCAAAACCTTACGAAATGCTACCTATCAATTTAATCGGCTCAATGAAACTCTTGCCCATGAACTTCATATTCGACTTAATCACTAAAACATGCTCACCTTCTACTTTTAATCAAAATCCAACCAACCTTTCTCAAATACTTATAAGATCTTATAGAAGTTATATGATTGTTTTACCAAATACCCTTTTCAACATCAACAAATCATTTGTTAATTTTTTTTTAATCACTAAGTCGTTTTGCTAAATTTCTCTTCTAAGGATCCTAGTTTTCACAAGAACCTCCTAAATTCATAATTTCTTCTTTGATGAAACGAACTTACTTTTTAACGAAAACCTTTTTCCTACACCAATTTACAAAACACGTGGGCAAGAAGACTTCATAGGGACCGACCATTTTTCGGATTACGTAAACCCTTTTAAACAAAATTTGCATTTCTATTTGTTACAAAATACGTTATGCATAACCAACGAGTACTTTATGTTCCTTTACATATACAAACTATATTCTACCTTTCAAACCAGGCTCAATCTAATTTTGATTCGATAAACTCAACGTTTTGTTGGAACAACTATACATGCACATCGTCATACACGTTTTAGTCGATATCTCGCGATAATACCATTTATATCGTTCGTATCTACATACTTAGCCTTTCTAATCCGCAATGCCTCAACGTACACCATATACGCAATATTTATTTTTCATACCTACACCTATGTTCATACGTTTTATGCTTGTACTCATACACATACTACTTATACGTTTTATGCTTCTGCTTGTACACATACTACTTACACGTTTTATGTTTATGCTCATACATACATGCGTATTCATACTTAAACTTATGCTCATACTTTCATCCTTACTCATGATTCATACATTCGTACCTATACGCGAGCGTAACCTGAGGGATTCGCTTGCGTGGGTCCCACACATACTTAAGCATGGACTTGCTTATATACTATATTCTTGTACGTACACATTCTAAACTTTTTATGTATACCCCGATTCATACACAACTAGTACAAGCTATGCGGATCATGCGACGATCAAAATAATCACGGGTGCACACGGGATTATAGTGATAGGCGTATGAGAACCATAGAGTGTGCTACTGCGTATGGTAATACACGGAACGTAACATGACTCCGAAGACGAAACGGACGTAACATGGTCAAAACATGGTGGATACGCCGCTGGTACTTCCTATATATAAGTGTTTTCACCATGTTACCAAAATTTCGTAAAACATGCCATGGGAAATTCAGCGTTTTACAGACCTCTTGGACCTAATACAAGCTTTAAGCGCAACTCACAAACACATTATGTCCGATTATCCATGACGAGACTTCATCCTTAACATGCTACTTTCATCTATCTAATGCCCATATCATTCGTATACTTGCGTTCATTTAGTGTCAATTGTTCGCCCCATGCTCCTATTTCCTTCCTTTCATACGAACCTCGTTCACAATCAAGCTCGTTTAAGCATTCAAATCCTAACTTATCTTATTACCCTTAGAACTTTCTAATTTTTAGCCATTTCAAATCGTTTTACCTATACCTATTTACCCCTGCTTATGCCTCAAACCCATTTCGGCTCGACAAATCATTTTACAAACTTATCTTTATCTTCCCAAAATCTCGTACTTTCCAAAACGTTTCAAAATCTCAAGTCTCGAACTGTTACCAAAACTCTTTAAATCTACCTCTTAAATAAATTTCGGGACGAAATTTCCTAAAGGAGGGGAGACTGTAACGCCCTGCTTTTTCATACTTTCCATAATTAGAAAGCTCGCCTTGTAATGCTATTTTTGGAAATCTTGTATTATTGTAGTCGTCTTTTCGTTGTAAAATCCAAGACTTGGATCATAAATAAAATTCGTATTTCTTTAAATTCACCATCTACATATTCATACATGTTCATACGTTGGAATTCATTGTACGTCGAATCCTTATTTGTAATTCATACTTATACGATACTTATTCACGATGCATGTCCATGCTTGTCCTTAAATTGTTGATATCTTAAAACCCCTAATGATATGCTTACTTATACAACGGTTAATCATCTAATATGTGACATATACTTGTCACTTACAAACAAGTTACATACTTGTACATTACACTTTTTACCTACTTAAATCATGTTTTATTTCATATTTCACCTTGTTACAAGTTAGGGGAAACATTGTTGCATATTATTACACAACTTAATTAACAAAATTACTCATTATAATATTTTAAAAAAATAAAAAAATAAAGAAATATGGCAGCCCCAATTCAGCAAAATTCAGCCCCATATAGTTGGGTTTTGTGGGCTAGTTTCAAGGTGTAACCCCTTCTAAACACTTACAAAGCCCAACCCATTGAAACCCTAATCCTTCCCCCTATAAATACCACTTATAACCAGCCTCCCTACCACTTTTGCAACACTAAAAACTCTCAAAACATCCCCCAAACCGTAGCTGAAAGCAAGGGTTCGAGCAGATTGACACCCCTTCACGAAAATGAGCATAACTCACTCAATTCTTATCCGATTCACTCGATTCTTTTTCCTAATACTTTGTATTGACCTTATCTACGTTTCCATGGGTTTTTCACACTAAATAAGTCCCTGGAACTCCAGAAAAAAGGCTCCAAAGTCCACTGATTGTTTTTGTTTTCATGAAATCCTTGTTATTTCTTACCAAACTTGAGTCTATCTCATCTCAAACCTATGTCCTAATGCTTACAACACTTTAGTGGTTGGTTAGGCTTAAAAACAAGGTTGAGACACTTAAAAATCAGAGGATTAAACCTCATAAACTTGGTGTTTTGTTTAGGGTTTTTAACCCACAAGTCATGTCAAACTTTGTCTTTGATACATGAGTGATTATGGAACAACTTGGGTTGTCCAAACATACAATTCTCACATGATTTGATGATTTCTCTTAGTTAGTGTGTATATTTCTTATTCTTTATTGTATGTTCATGACCCTCCTTGGTTGTTTTTTTTACATCAAGTGTAGTGGTGAACACATAGAGGTGCCTAAATGGAAGACTTGATCTTCCTACCTCCTACATGATTTCTATGACATTTAGAGGTACCAAAATGAAGATTTTAATCTTCTACCTCATGCTTGAACTATTGGACATATATTATATAACCTAAATATATTATTCGAATAATCGAATCTTTGATGATGAACTAGTGTTCATATGTCGGGGTACTAGATTACATCATCCTAGACTATGATAACTTGTCACGATTCTAATGGAACCTTGTTCCATGAAAACATCTAAACTCCTTCGAGTTTCCTAGTGTCAAGAACAAGCATCATATGTACTAAATGATTATTTTCCATGTTATTCTCATATCTTATTTTTGTGTTGTTTTAAACACCGAATCTCGACTCTAAACATACTTGAACTTTAACCCTTATACATTCAGACTCTGAATCTCTACTCGTCAACAATTGGATAATCGGAAAGCATATGCAAGCCTTGTGAGCATACTCGTATTCCCCCCTTTTTACTTTTACCACTTTTGGGGTATAACATGTTTACTTATCAAAAACTTACACATGAACATTTTGCTTAAACACATTAACATTCCTATAACATGCTTGTATACGTGATGGCTTGATACTTTAAACTTGGGTGAAACTTATGTGTTGAATTTATCATTAACTTCGTACGAGCCAAACCGTGACATATGTAGCGCTATAGGATTAACGACCCGCCCTTTATCATCGGTAATGTCATGAGCATATTGCGTTTCCTTGGTTTGATATGTTAGACACATGCCATGTTCAAATGTTTATCTTGAATCACATGCTTGCTATGAGGAATTGTTTAAAACATATCTTTTGTTATGTACGTACCAAACTTGTATACTCGCCTTTGCTTTTGCATTGAATTGTATTTTTAAACATGTTACAGGTTGATGATGACGATGCTATGAAAGGAAGTAGCGTTGATGCCTAGATACACATATAGACGTTTAGGTTTAATATGTTGTATCAATTTTGTTATGTTGTTATGTATTTCGTTAAACTTGTTGTATTAGAATTTCTTGTAATGTTGACAATTTATCTTATGAAATGAAATCGGATTATTTAAATACTTGTCACAATTATTAGCGTTGTGATGTCTCGAGCAATCTTCACACTTCGTCTCATCCTGATGTTTCCGCCATTGGTTGGGGTGTGACATCAGCTGAGATGCTTCAGTGGTTTGGATTGTCTATAAATGTAACAGTACTCTGTACTGTTACATTTGATTGTTTTGAGTGAGTTCTTCTCCTCAATTCAATCCTTTCATCTTGTGCAACCAACCTTGGGGTATCAGGCTGAGGGGGAGCTTAGTTATGTAAGCATGCTTGGAATCATTTGATTTTCATTGTAATCATTCAACTTAATGAGAAAGCATGTGTTTATCAAACTATTCTCTTCTTTGATTGTGTTTACAAAGTTTGTATCCATTTCCGCTGCACTTTACATTGTTTTATATTCATTGATTTGCCAAATTCTTATAAACAAGCACAATCATGACAGCCTCCGATCCTAACAATTGGTATCAGAGCCCGGACAGTCAAATTCGATCTAACAATCAATTTGACATAACAGTTCAGCTCAAAATTCCTTGATACTAAGGTTGATTGTATTTAGTTGAAAAACAGAGCAACGAGAAATCATGTTAAAAATGATGAATCTGATACTCTGTAAAACAACCAAGATGTCATAAGATTCACAAATTTCAAAATAACAAGTGTTTTCATGCTCAAAATCACTCATAGTTTTCAGATCTGACAACATGTCTGGCAACTATGTATGACTATCTTCATTCAAAATTGATTTCAACTGTTGTTATGAAATTTGTGATGATTTCATCATATTTTATACTAAAGTATGTACCTCAGATTAGCGAAACCTGTGTTCATATAAACATTAGTGTTCTGCTAACATAGAAAGAGGGAAATAGAGCTTTAGTCAAAATTTCTTATGTGCTAAAAGGCAGGTTGAGAATCCTCAAAAGGACCAAATCAACTTTGTCAAAACACATTAAGAAAATCAGGGGTCAAAAACAGTCCAAATCATAAGTAATGTGAGATTTGGTAATAAAGCATGTACAAATGTGACCAGATCTCTCAATACATTGCTGAAAATGTTTTCGGATTGAGAATTCTTCTTATGAATGGGAAGGGTAAAAAGGGTAGAAGAAAATGAACAAAACTCAAAAGTGTGTTTATCTCAAAACTTTTGAAACCAAAAGAAAAGGAGTATAAACATAAAACACTTATGAGTCCAAAGTTGGGTAAAACAATGGTAATCATGCAACTGTGTGCATTCATCAATACAGGAATTGCTCAGGTAACAATGGCATCTCCAGTGATTGACCTTAAAAGAAGAATTTACAATCAATTGACAAGAAAATGACCCTAAACAATGGTCAAAATAACTTGAGAATGATATGATCATGTACTTACTTGAAAAACTGTCAGATCCTTTTGATGTTATTTTCAAAACATCCTTTAACTATTTTTTAAGGTGTTTTTCTCAAATAAAGCCGGATATATTATTTCATTTTTTAATATATTTTGTACTTTTACTCATTTTTGATAGTAAAAGTTTTCTCACCGGTCAGGAGTAATTTCCTTATTTTTGTGTGAAATTATTATCCATAAATCTGATCAAAATTGATTGCAAATTGGTTTTGAACTACTGAGATACTCATGTTCTAGTTCAAATAATTAGACACAAAATGAGTAGCCTTAGTAGAAAAGTCTTCATCATCTGGGATGCTGAACCACTGTCAGGAAAAATGAACATGTGGTAAAGCCTTGAACAAAGATTTCTGAGATAACTGCTGGCAATTTAAACTTGAGAATTTACATCCAAAATGTAAATTGTTGAGTATAGCATTTCTGCAGAATAACAGATGTTGAACATGAGATTGTGTTTACACAAAATCAATACCCACATCTAAACAAGCAGATGCTAAAATTATTTGTCAAAAGTCAAAACACTGCTGCACAAACAGTTGTTATACTAATGACCTTCATTATTGCTTTCTACCACTGTTGTACCTTAAATGTTGTTGTGCCTCAACATCTGCTCTCTAAAGTCTGTCCACTGCTGAAACTCAACCCCTACTCCTTGAAAATCTTGAAAAACACTGATGTTCAAAATCATTGTTCTATCCACTGATATACTATCCACTGATAGTAAAAATCATCCACTGCCTCATTTTGTTACCGTTGTAACTACTGATGGTTGATCCATCAGTGGTTGTCAAAACAACTGTCCTCCATTATTTACTCCTTCATCAGGTGTTGACACGTGGTCAGCTTTTTAATCGTCAGATCGTTATAACCGCTGCCACATCAGCATTCACTTTTTCCCTAAAATAAAACCCTGATTAAACCCAAACAGGGGCTCACACTGTCGAATTGAATTCCAAAAATTCTCTTCTCAAAGCAGTTTCCCACTCTTCTTCACAAAAACTTACTTCGATCTTCTTCATAAAAAAATGACGAAATCAAAATCGAAGTCAAAATCAAAACCATCTTCTTCCTCTACTCCAACAGACGCCACTCAAATGGCCTCTGAAACCACAGAAATTCGTTACAAAGCCCCTCACAACTATGTGGGTATACTCACAAAACCCACAACCGACAACACCTTTGACACCATCATTGACATCCTATCTGCATTAAAGTATAAAACTTTGATAACAACAGACGCTCCCATCTATCTAAAAACCCAGAGAGAGTTCTGGAACAATGCTACCCTTGAAAAACAAGGAGACACTGTCACAGCCATCAACTCCTCGATACAGGGTAAAAAGATCCAAATCACTCCACAATCCATTTCAGAAGTCTTCAAACTCAATGATTTGAAAGGTAAAACCTCATTTTCTAAAGCCGAGTTGAAAAAGGATTTCATGAACAGGGGCTATGTAGAGCAACCAAAAAGGGATACCTTACAAAAAGGCTATTTCCTTTCTGCACCCAGATTTTTGTTTCACACACTATTGATGTGTGTTTCTAATAAAACAACGTCTTTTAATGAAATACCATCGAAAATTCAATGCCTGGGGTATGCAATTTTAAACAATGAAAATTTTAATTATTCCCAGGAAATATTTGATGATTTGGTAAAAAACGTTGATAATAAAGCATTTCTGCTCTTTCCAAGATTTTTAAGCTACTATTTTGAACAAAAATTTGTAAAGGAAGATGCAGAATTGCCCAAACAAGGTGCTTCTTTTAAAATAAACTGTTTAACACCTGAAACATTCTCTAGAATGTTGGCACCAATAAAAACAAAAGCAGAGGTGCCTGAGCAGAATTTAGCAGATGAAACTGCTCCTCAGGTATCGGCTGCTGAGCCCACTGCTCCAGGTGATCAAAGCAGCACACCCACTGTTTAGAAACCCACACCTGCCACCACAAAAAGAACCAAAAAGAAAACATCCAGAAAGCCCACCAAACCCAAACCAAAGGCACCTCTGGAAGATGAGATCCCAGAGTCAATGCTAGTGACAGCACAAAAGACACCAATAACCACTGCTGCTACTTCCTCACAGCAGATGGAAGAAAGATCTCAACCCTTGCCTCAAACTCCTCCTGCATCCTCACAAAAGGATCAGGATGTAAACACAGGGACCCCACAATATGAAGCTCTGGACCCACTCGGATCCATCTTCCACAGTCCTAATCCCAAGGACATGTCTCTTTCAACCCCTTCACCCTCACCCTCCATATTACCACAATCCATGATACCCTTGTTTCATATAGTTGGTATTACTCAGACACAAACCAGTTCTTCTCAAACACCTATCACTGAGAATATACTCCCACAAGTGACTGGGTCTGATGTTGATATCTCTGTTATCCCAGCAACAACTGAGGAGGTTACACTGCAGGAATTACAAGTAATTCCTGTCAGTAGTTCAAGTGGAGCAGCCACTACAAATGTTGAACCCACTGGTTTGCATTTGGACAGTGGTTACATTCATAAGACTCCCTTGAAGGCAATTTCTTCAATAGCACCACTGAGAACCACCAGTGAGTTTGTTTTAACCATTGGCAACATTAAAAGGTTATCAAGTGCTGAAGAAAGAAGTCCCCAGTACCAAGAACAAGGGGCATCAATGACTGATTTTTTGGGATTCAGTCCCTAAGTCACACATTGGTAAAACCACTGCTGGTGGGGATTCAGATGATCCTGTTAATTCAGGTGATGATTCAAAATATCAGGAATTGATGGGCAGGGTTGAAAACCTGGAGACCTCAGTTGCTGAAATAAAGGATATGGTGCAGCAGCTGTTAAAAGCTCAGAAAGCCCAATCCACTGCTCCACTTGCTCAAGCACCTGCTCAACAGGCACCTGCTGCAAATGAGTTATGGACCATGTTCCAACCACTGCTAGAAAGACAAAAGCAGATGGCTGATCAGCAGCATGCTGTACATGTACAAAAGCTGACCAACATGGTGGAGTCAAGATTTAAAGATACTCAGGCAGACATTAAAGCTATCAAGGCTCACATTCAAAGTGCCTCTGGAAAAGTTCCCTCCACTGTCTTCTTCATGAATGAACCATTCCCAGATAATGCCAAAAAGGGGGAGAAGATCAAGTGGAAGAAAAAGGGAATTGATGATGGTATATACGTTGAGCCAGAAAATAGCCAAACCAAAACTGCAGTATCAATACACACCACCACAACTACTGCTCCACCATCATCTGTGTCTACAACACCAAAACCATCATCACCATCAAAAACAGCCATCCCATCATCACCTCCTGCCAAAAAGCAGAAGACAGCAGATGTTACAACATCTGCTGTAATGACAACAATGGTTGAAACACCATTTGTTCCAACTACTGTTAGTCAGTCACTCATCACCACTCAAACCACTGCCATCACAACCCCTGCTCAAAAGCAGAAGACATCTGCTGACATATCAGTAGTTGTAATGATAAAAGCAGTTGAGACACCAGTTGTTTTAACCAATGTTAGTCAGCCATCCACCACTGCTCTCACCTTTCTCACATCACAACCACCAAAGCTCTACACCAGAAAAAGAAAACTTACTCAAGCAAATGAGGACAAATATGATCCCATTGCTGCAAAATATCCACTGGAATTAGAGGCTATAAAAAATGAGATAAGGCAATTCTACTCTGATGATGATTCTTCAAACAGAAGATTTCCTTCACTCGTTGGCTTCATAATCCCTGAAAACATGGATGAATACCTAGAGCTCAATGCAAGACAGGCTAAGATAAGAGCCAAGGTTGAATGTGAAGGTCAAAGTGATGAAGCCATTGCTGAAAGATTGGATTTTCTGCTCACAAAAGTCAAACAGATAAAAGATTTTGCACAAGAGCTGAGCAAAGAAAAGGCAGATCAATGAAAAGAGCTGAGAAGAAAAATTCTTGCATACATTATGCAAGAAAAATTTTATCCTGCTGAAGAAAACCAATTTGAAGAATGGCCAATAGTTGCTTTAAATCATGAGGCAGAGAGGATTGAAAAATCAAGAATGATCCTAAACAGAAGAAGAATGCTCCAAATTGGAGCAAATACAAAAAGCTCATTGCTGACCTCACTACTGAGTATAAAAGAAAGAAAAAGGAGCTGGTGGATGCAAAAATGGATACTGCCGAAGCCATATCAAAATGGTCAAAGCAGCAGACTGGTGAAGCCTATGAAAGGCTGAAGAAGAGAAAGATAACTGTTTCATGCACTTCAAAGAAACGTGAACAAATGATGAAGCTTGAACAGCAGATTGAAAACCTCCAAACACTGTTCAAACCAGCAGATAATCCTACTCTTGTGACAAACCAAGAAGAAGGAAAACAACTGTCTGAAGAAGAGGTCAAAGAAAAGGAAGCTGAGTACTTCAATGATACCATCATGAAAATGGGTCTGAAAGAAGAGAGCTCAACAAAGCTTCAGAACCTTTTTAAGAAGGTACTAACCAAGCCTGTGTCACCAAACACTTCAACAGACATGACAAACATTGAGAGGAAAGAGAAAATTGAAAAGGAAACTGTAGAAGACATAGCTACAGCAAACAATGTCATTGAACTGGCTTTCAAAAGAATGTCTGAAAGTCTGCAAGTGTTCTCAAGGCCAATATCTCCAAACTCATTAGGAAATAACACTCTCCCAAGAAACCCGTCTGGATTAAAAGTACTAAAGTGGATGTCCAATCAAAAGACCCACGTACTGGCTTTGTTCAGATCCAACGGCGAAGTGAAGTACATATCAAGGAAATAAGCACTAGGCCTTAGTGTTGAAGATTTGCAGGATCTCCTTGAACTTACACTGTGTAGGGATGAAGATGACATAAGTTCCAAGGATTTTGAAGATGAATTTAAAAAGCAAGCTCAGGAACTACTGATGAGAAATAAAAATACAGAATAATGAAGGGTTTTGGCATTATCTGTTCCAGGGGGAGATTGTTGGGATTGAACCCTACCAGAGGAACAGATAATGAAAGCCAAAACCGGATCACAACAATGGATTCACAATAAGCAGTTGTTTACTATAAGCTTTCCTCTTGACTGTGGCTCCAACAGCTGATACACTCCAAAGTACTGCCTTTATCAACATCTGCTGACCTACAACGGTTGTTCTATTCAAGGACTGATGAAGACTAAAAGCCCTGTTGTTCAATCTGCTGCCTTGAGTCAAGCACTGCTGATCATGATAAGTACTGCTGGGTTCACAGCAGTAGAATGATGCAGTAGCAGTTTTATTCATCTCATGAAATGTAATACAATATCAGTAGTTAGCAAAGCAGTAGTTGTATAGATCAGTAGATAGAGTTTGTTAGGTTGTTAGATGTCACTTTCATGATGACGTCAGCTGAGATGCTTCAGTGGTTTGGATTGTCTATAAATGTAACAGTACTCTGTACTGTTACATTTGATCGTTTTGAGTGAGTTCTTCTCCACAATTCAATCCTTTCATCTTGTGCAACCAACCTTGGGGTATTAGGCTGAGGGGGAGCTTAGTTATGTAAGCATGCTTAATCATTTGATTTTCATTGTAATCATTCAACTTAATGAGAAAGCATGTGTTTATCAAACTATTCTCTTCTTTGATTGTGTTTACAAAGTTTGTATCCATTTTCGCTGCACTTTACATTGTTTTATATTCATTGATTTGTCAAATTCTTACAAACAAGCACAATCATGACAGCCTCCGATCCTAACACACAACCCCAGGCGAGTACATAGTTCCCCTCTTTTACTGTTTTCAAATGTTTTGGGGTGATTCATATGTGCAATCGATTTGTTTTCAAAATGTGTGGCATACATGTGTTCACTAAGTGCTTTTATGTGTATTATTCCGATTATGCATATGTTATGTTTTATCCTTACGTGATCCACCTATCTTCATAGTTAGATTCATGTAGGATATTTGAAGTACAGACTTAGATCTTCCTATCTTCATAGTGAGATTTTTAAGAAGTACTTTGCAGACTCAATGGTTCGTTTTTGTGTAGTTTGTTGGTGATTTAGATAACGAAACTAGATAATACAATAAGCACATGGTGGATACGCCGCTGGTACTTCCTATATATAAGTGTGCTTATTGTATTACCTTTCGTGGCGTTATCCCGAATCACCATTAGGATTTAGTTTGGTATCAATTCAATAAGTCAATATAATAAGAACCCAGGATCCCTACAGCATCTATCTATCTTCATAGTTAGACTCATATGGGATGTTTAAAGTACCAATACTGGAATCCTTTATTGGATTCATTGTGTGCTTCAATGCGTGTTAAGTTAGACAATGTGATAGAACCCCAAATCCTTATAGCATCTATCTATCTTCATAGATTGATTCTCGTAGGATGTTTAAAGTATTGATACTGGAGTCCTTGATTGGATTCATTGTGTGCTTTAATGCGTGTTCACAAGTTGGTTGCTTTATGTGTTATGTGGTAGTTGTGATTTAAATAACGAAACGGGTATAATAAAATAAGAACATGGTGGATACGCCGCTGGTACTTCCTATATATAAGTGTTCTTATTTTATGATTCTTGTAGCGTTATCTGGATCACTTTAGGATTTTGTGTACATTTGTTCATTGTTGGTTATCATAGTCTTTGTAGAGTCTCCTATATTCTTACGTGTTAAATTCTTAGAAAGATATCTGAAGTATTATCATAACTCATTGATTTGATTTATATAATACTTATATAGGTTTTGATTTATTTCAAAACAGTTATTATTAATCCTTGATTGGATTCCTAACCACACATTCACAAGTTTTTATGATGGTTTTAATCGTGATTTCAATATAAAACATGAAATGACTCAGTAAATATCATAATGCCATATACAAACCTATTTTTGTCACAAGTTTTCAAAATTAAGATAATAATACCAAATGTTTTTACCATTTATTTGGCTAATAAAACCTATGTATTAGCCGACGTTTTTATGCTGACTGTTTCCGCATATGTTTCAGGTTTTCGACTATTCAAGCATGCAACGCATAAGACTGCATTCGGGCCTTAGACTTCTAAAACAAAAGAACAATTTCATGTATTCTTTGTTTGTAAAACGATGTTAATGATATTGAAACAATTTAGTACCAGTGGTTGTGAGCAATTTGTAACGTGACTCCACGATATTTCCGCCGCGTGTTGTTGTATTACGCGATTGGGGTGTTACAGATTGGTATCAGAGCACCGGTTATAGGGAATTAGGTGATTAGCATGCCTTGAACCTAGTCTATAACCTTCCTAGGACCCAAACATGAGTAGACTTAGGAACTCTTTCTTAATCCTCATCCTTATTCGTGCCACAACTGCTCTATGATTTACGAATCATCTAACCTTAGATGATTTATTCTGAACCTTAGGCTTTATGCCTTGAGGTATTCTTCAAAATGTTTTCTCAAAGCATTTTCAGTAAAATATTTTTCCAAATTGTTTTCTTAAATGTTTTTCTCAAAATGTTTTCGTCAAAATATTTTTCTTTTCAAAATGTTTTCTCAAATGTTTTTGTCAAAAATATTTTGCAAACATGTTTTATCTCAAACGATTTGTATCAAAAGATTTCTCAAATGTTTTCTTCAAACCTTTTTTCATTGAGATCTTGGGTTTTGATAATGTGAACATATGCAATCTGGAAGGGTGGATGCCTGTACCCCGAGTTTTCTGTCTAAGGCTAGAGTGTTCGTACAAATCCGCATTTTCGGACCAGTCACTCTTACCTGGGAACTCTTAGGGTGAGTGTCCACTTATAGGCTAAAGCATGTCTTCGTGAAGCATTATAAAGTCCTATCCATCTTGACCCTACAAAATGACTTTTAAACGACCTTTGTAACCCTACTCATTCATGTTACCCTCGGTAATGTGTTTGCTCTTTATGAGAATCAAAGCATCCTTCTTTTCCCAATACCATTTCATCATATTACCCTCGGTGATATGTTTGATTCAATACAATTGAAATGAATCTCATTTCATTTCACGACTCCACGAGATCCTATTTTATTTTCAAAATGCCACCTTTTTCTTTTAAAATTTCAAATTTTTACCATTTGGATGAGAATTTTCAAAAATTTCAACACAAAGTTTCTTTATTTTTAAATTAATTTAAAAACATTTTTGTCTTAAAAGCAACAATTTTTTAACAAGTAAAGAATTTATGATACAAACCATTAACCCGGTTTGTATTCTCTCATCCAAAAATATTACAAAAGTTTATTTTCAAAACAACTCTTGTTTCAAAACAATAATGTTACAAGCTCATAATAATTGGATAACTCTAACTTTTGGTTTTCTCTATAGCTGTATTTACAAAATGCCTCCTCGACGAGATGCACAACCTCAAACCAATGAAGAAGTCACAGCCCTTGTCGCTCAACAAATGGCTGCAGTGCTTCCAGGCGTAGTAACCCAGATTCATCAGATATATAACAACAATGCCCGATGTAATTTCAAGACATTTAATTCAGCCAAACCGCTAAAATTTTCTGGCTCTGAAGGAGCAATCGCACTCTTGCAATGGTTCGAAAGTATAGAAAGCACATTCCGCCATGTTCAATACCCCAATGAGCGCAAGGTAGATTTCGCTTCGAGTGTCTTTCAAAGGAGAGCACTCACTTGGTGGTATGGTATTATGAGAGACCGAGGTGCCGAAGTAGCAATGGAACTGACATGGGAGGAATTTAAGGATCTTATGAAGAAAGAATTCTGCCCACGAAGCGAAATTAGGGCACTTGAAAATGAGTTCTATTATTTAAAACAGGATAATGGGGAAAATCGTGCCTTCACTGACCGATTTGAACAGTTAAGCCTACTTTGCCCCACTATGGTCACACCTTTGGATCGGGCCATTGAGAAATACATCGATGGTTTCCTGACCCTGTCCAAGACATTGTCACTGGCAGCCAACCGGCAACGCTTAGGGAGGCTAAGGAATTAGCTGCTATCTTGACTGACTCACAGGTTAGAAAAGGTAAGTTATTTCGACAAGGAGACAAGAAACAAGACACCGAATCTGTTATCGAGAATTCGAGAAGATCAAAGGCCAAATCTTCTAAAAATTATAGGAAGTGCAAGGCTTCAAAGAATTTTGCAATTCCTACACCTGCTCCACTGAACTCAGTACCCTTTAAGGGATTTTATCGTGGGAAGCAACCTCGGTGCAATCATTGCAATTATCATTTCAAGCGAAACTGCCCCAAGCTTGCCAATGCTAATGGACGAGCATTCAACATCAATGAGGCTCAAACTAATGATCAAGCGCTTATGATCATTTGAACCTCTAAATTTCCTGTTTATTTTCAAGATCAATGTACATATTTTAAACAATGTTTGTAATGACAATATAAATTTCAAGAAGTTTCTCTTTATCTCTGTTATTCTATTTTCAATTTCAAATGTTAATGTGATTGCACTATGTGTGATTTCAAATTTCATGATAATTCTGAGGATTCCGTTCTTTAGGAACTAAATCTTATAATTTAGTATAATGTGATTGCACTCTGGTGCATTCATACAAATTTGGTAACACGATCAATACAAGATAATACTGTTTTATGATCATAGCATTATACACATGATTTGTTTATCTAATATGTATAGCACATGATTGTAAATCCAATTTGCTTCATATGTTGATATTAGTGCATACTTAGTACATTATTTTACATTACATTTCATGCTATGTATGTCCTATTCTACATTACATTTCATGCTATGTATGTCCATTTATTGCATACATAGTACATTATTTTACATTACATTTTATGCTATGTGTGTTCATTTAGTGCATACCTAGTACATTGTTTTACATTGCATTTCTGTTACACATGTTCTTGTAGCATATGGACACACTGTTTTACATTTCTACCTTGTATGTTCACTTAGCATACCTAGCGCATGATTTGAAAATAATTTTCCTTGATATGCTTACATTATGATGATAATGTACGATTAGTATATGTTGCATTCTACCTGTTTGGTTAATATGAAACATATATATTTGTACTAGAATAAAATACATACTACTAAATTTGTCATAGGCAAAATAAGTAGTGTTAGCATTGCTAGTATGAAATACAATTCAATTTGACAGATGTTATGCTGTGACAATGTTTACTTGATTTAGTTGATAGTTCGACCTTATTATTTGTTTACCCTTGCTTAACAAGAGGAGCTATGTGGACCATGTGACGAAACAAGTAATTATGGGTGCACACTTAATTATGAGTTTTGACAGATGAGAATCATAGTAAGCCTTGTTAAGTATGAGGGCATAAAATCTAGAATGATTAAGGTAACGGGAGGAGTATGATGCGATAAGAACATGGTGGATACGCCGATGGTACTTCCTATATATAAGTGTTCTTATTGTGTTATTCTTCAGAACGTTGCTAAAATCATTTGGTGATTTTATGTTATCATGGACCATTATGTGATTATGTGTTTGTTTGTTATTTGAGTGGTTATTTCCAAAGATATAAGAAAGTACATTCATTAACTCAAATCGAGCCGACCGGGAGTATATTATGGTGTTAAAGGTGACGATCTTGATGCCATAGGTATGTTGACCCGTCTCCTATGCATGAGATGCTCATGGTGCATTGGATGTACCTCGTGGGACATTAGAAACCGTGTACGTGTAGGGCTTGAATGTACACCCCTTTGTTTGCTAGGAATTACACTAGGAGCTTAGTATAACATGGTGCCATACTTAATTGATTTTTTAACACTAGTCGACTACCACAAGTTTCAAAAGGTTGGATACCTTGAGATACTTTGAATATCCCAACTCACATTTTGAATTCCCTTCCAAATGATGCTCCGCATTTTTGGGATCTAGCAATCTGCTTATCCATTAGTTGTTTCAATTCCACTCTACGGTCTCCTTCGAACAAATTTCGGGACGAAATTTCCTGAAGTAGGGGAGACTGTGACACTTGTGCTCTGTAAACACACACAATGTAGGACACTATCTTTTATCAAGAAACAATGTGTTTTGGTCTCAAAAATTTATTTATTTTGGTTTTACAATTTCACATTTTTATTCTAGTTCATTTACAAGCTTTAAATCGCTTTCTTGAAAGTTAAACGCGAACTGATGCGTAAACGTAATCAGTTTAATGCGGAAAACACTCTGGAACAGTGACAAAGGCTTAACATACCTTAAATAACTTTTATATAACTTAGAAAAAGGTTTTGAAAGCTTTGGTGTGTCAAAAACAAGTTTATTCATACTCAGGGACTATTTGCGTCAAACTGCGAAAGTCTGCTGATTCACATAGTATCGCACATTCTGGAACTTGATCATAAGTTAAACATGCCCTAAATATCCTTTACATAGCTTAGAAATAGGCTTTGAGGTGTTTAGTGCGCAAAAATAAACTTATTTGATCAATAGGGACAAAAAGCGTCAAAAAGTGCATAAGTTTGCATTTTCGCGCATATCTTACGTTCTGAATATATCCGGACTTCCAAAAATTTATGTAATCATTAAAATAATTTTATTTTAGTGATTGGCATGATAAAATTCCATTCGTCGCGTAATTTGGATCGTTTTTGCGTTCGTTACGACTTCCGTCGTAATTAACCGAATAACGCAACCGTACGGCCAAACGAACCGACATCCGTGATGTCTTTGAGCATATTTTAAGTTCCCTATACTTTAACATCATTTTATAGCCTTGAAATGAGGTTAACAGGGTTTAAAAGTGCCAAAAAATCAAGTTTTACAAGTGCAGGGACCATTTTTGAAATTTCTGGCAGATACATTGAACTTGGTCCATTTTCTAGGCACCCATGGTATTTCAAAATAATGTGCCACACATGGATGGTTTTGATCCTTATTTTGCAATACCATTTGATGGTTTTAAGTATTCCCATGGTTTTGAAAACCATGTGCCCACATGTAAGGTCTAGATCAAGGCACGGTTTACGAGGAACGATCCTAACGGTTCTTGTTTTCCTATAAATACCCCCACCAATTTTCATTTCATTTCACACCAAGATCTGATTTTATATCCTAAGTTGAAGCTCTATGCTTCATACCTGGATATTTAAATCAAGATCCTCCATTCTTGGACCTTTTGTAAGTCCTCATTCGTTCTTTTATGCGTTTTTAAGCGTTTTGACCAGTCAATGGTCAACACGAAGTTCGTTTGAACTTCACAACGTGAGCGTAATCATGATGGTTATAGTTCCTTGCGACTATACCTACTGATTACCACGTTGATTAGGTGTAGTGACGAGTCATAGTTTCAGCCAAAATGTGTAATTATACGTATTTTGTAACCAAACTATTCTTGGGTATCAAATCCATTTGTTTTGATATCAAAACCTGTTTTCTAACTTAGTTAAACATGTTTCAATATGTTTAGCTCGTCACTTTTAGGATAGTGCTTATGTAGAGTCGTAAGTCAAGCGGTCTTGACAACCGCTTAGACTTTCGAACCCAACCCGTTTGGTCGATCATTAGGATCCGACCAAACATGTAATGTGACCGTAGTTGTATAGGGAATAACCTTCCGAGGTTATACCTTATGGTCACTTCGTTTAGTTAGTTGTATGATAGGTAGTTTATATGCCTTAGGAAAATGACCAAAATACCCTTTTTGCACATAATTTCATTTTAAGCATATGTAACACATGTTTTGACATCTACACCGATTATATAACATAATTAGATATGTTAAGGCATATAATACTTGTCATAGGACTAGTTAGGCGTCTCGAAGGGGCTTTCGTGCAAACGACGCGTTAAAGTGGCGTAAGCTACCTTAATGGGTCGTAATGGGTCGTAAGCACCTAGGTTAGGTTTCAATTTAGAATTTAGGCTTTGTTAAACAATATCACATGAGTTCCAACACTCATGTGGTTTACAAGACCTCATTCTACCCGATCTTCCGATTTAGGTTTCAATTCCCTAACATAGTATCTATTACCCTAGGAACCGCTTCAACACTTGAACTATTGGTCTTTTGAGCTTTGTTATACCCTTTGAACCGGGACTATACGCAACCCCAGGCGAGTACATAGTTCCCCACTTTTACTGTTTTCAAATGTTTTGGGGTGATTCATATGTGCAATCGATTTGTTTTCAAAATGTATGGCATACATGAGTTCACTAAGTGCTTTTATTTGTATTATTCCGATTATGCATACGTTATGTTTTATCCTTAAGTGATCTACCTATCTTCATAGTTAGATTCATGTAGGATATTTGAAGTACAGACTTAGATCTTCCAATCTTCATAGTGAGATTTTTAAGAAGTACTTTGCAGACTCAATGGTTGGTTTTTGTGTTGTTTGTTGGTGATTTGGATAACGAAACTAGATAATACAATAAGCACATGGTGGATACGCCGCTGGTACTTCCTATATATAAGTGTGCTTCTTGTATTACCTTTCGTGGCGTTATCCCGAATCACCATTAGGATTTAGTTTGGTGTCAATTCAATAAGTCAATATGATAAGAACCCAGGATCCCTACAGTATCTATCTATCTTCATAGTTAGACTCATATGGGATGTTTAAAGTACCAATATTGGAATCCTTTATTGGATTCATTGTGTGCTTCAATGCGTGTTAAGTTAGACAATGTGATAGAACCCAAATCCTTATAGCATCTATCTATCTTCATAGATTGATTCTCGTAGGATGCTTAAAGTACTGATACTAGAGTCCTTGATTGGATTCATTGTGTGCTTTAATGCGTGTTCACAAGTTGGTTGCTTTATGTGTTATGTGGTAGTTGTGATTTAAATAACGAAACGGGTATGATAAAATAAGAACATGGTGGATACGCCGCTGGTACTTCCTATATATAAGTGTTCTTATTTTATGATTCTTGTAGCGTTATCTGGATCACTTTAGGATTTTGTGTACATTTGTTCATTGTTGGTTATCATAATCTTTGTAGAATCTCCCATATTCTTATGTGTTAGATTCATAGAAAGATATCTGAAGTATTATCATAACTCATTGATTTGATTTATATAATACTTATATACGTTTTGATTTATTTCAAAACAGTTATTATTAATCCTTGATTGGATTGCTAATAACACATTCACAAGTTTTTATGATGGTTTAAATCGGGATTTCAATATAAAACATGAAATGACTTAGTAAATATCATAATGCCATATACAAACCTATTTTTGTCACAAGTTTTCACAATTAAGATTATAATACCAAATGTTTTTGCCGTTTATTTGGCTAATAAAACCTATGTATTTGCCGAAATTTTTATGCTGACTGTTTTTGCATATGTTTCAGGTTTTCGACTATTCAAGCATGCAACGCATAGGACTGCATTCGGGCCGTAGACTTCTAAAAAAAGAACAATTTCATGTATTCTTTGTTTGTAAAACGATGTTAATGATATTGAAACAATTTAGTACAAGTAGTTTTGAGCAATTTGTAACGTAACTCCCCGATATTTCCGCCGCGTGTTGTTGTATTACATGATTGGGGTGTTACACGCGGGGCGTGACCGAGCAGGGGGGATGCAATCGCGGGCCGCGAGCCATCTTTTTTGGTGATTTAGTTTGATATTTGACAAATTTGGTCCTTGCACTTCCATATATTGATGTTTTTAAGGTGTTTTAGGGTGTTTAAGTATAGAGGATCATATGTAAGGGTATGTAATGTAACTAAATCATAAAAAAATATAAAACAAGTATAAATATGTATGGATGTCGAGAATATGTATCGTGTTCGCATTAATTGAGCATGTTTGACAAGTTTAACACGTTTTGCATGAATCATGGATAATGTATGAAATATGTATAACATGAATTTAAAGAAATACGGATTTTATATATGATTCAAGTCTCGGATTTTACAACGATTACAATGAAAAGACGATTACAAGAACACAAGACTTCCAAAAATAGAAATACAAACAACGCTTTCTATTTATGGAAAGTACGAAGAAGCAGGGGGTTACAGTCTCTCCTCCTTTAGGAAATTTCATCCCGAAATTTAGGAAGAAGTAACGAAAAGTTGTAGAAATTTGGTCTTCGTATCACTTTCGAGTTCCCAAGTAAATTCAGCGCCACGTTTTCCATCCCATCGAACCTTAACGATAGGAATTTGACTGCACCTCAATTTCTTGACTCCTCGGTCCATAATCTCGACGGGTTTCTCCACGAAACGCAAAGTCTCGTTGATTTGAAGATTTTCGAGCGGGACTTGAAGTCCTTCTTCAGCTAAGCACTTTTTGAGGTTCGAGACGTGAAACTTTGGATGAACGTTGCTGAGTTCTTGAGGTAAATTGAGTCGATAAGCCACCTTGCCAATCCTCTCGGGTATCTTGAAAGGACCAACATAGCGAGGGGCCAGTTTTCCCTTTTTACCAAAGCGAACCACTCCTTTCCAAGGAGATACCTTGAGTAGGACATGGTCTCCAACATTGAATTCCAAGGGTTTGCGTCTTTTGTCAGCATAGCTCTTTTGTCGACTTCTAGCCTTGAGTAAGTTGTCACGGATTTGAAGAATCTTATCTTTTCTTTCTTGTATAAGTTCAGGGCCAGTAAATTGTTTATCACCAATCTCGTGCCAGCTGATGGGAGACCGGCACTTGCGGCTATATAATGCCTCGAAAGGAGCCATTTGAATACTGGAGTGGCAGCTATTGTTGTACAAGAACTCGATCAATGGTAAATGCACATCCCAACTATCACGAAAGTTGATGACACAAGAACGAAGCATGTCCTCTACGGTTTGGATAGTATGTTCAGTCTATCCATCCGTTTGAGGATGAAAGGCCGTTCTGAGATTCAAGTGAGAACCCATAAGGACTGGAAGGTTTACCAAAGACTTGAAGTGAAACGACCATCGTGGTCAGAGATGATGTCAATGGGTATACCATGACGACATATGATTTCATCAGTATAGACTCGATCAAGTTTCTCAACTTTCAAATCCTCGTTTGGAAATGGGATAGCATTACTATGGATCTGTCACACCCCAACCGATGGCGGAAACATCGGGATGAGACGAACAAATCGCTCAAAGCGTCATAACACTATTGTGACAGTATAATTTAAATTAACTTTCATACAAATGCTAAAATGTCATACAAGATTCAAACATGAACAAAATTGTTCAAACATAACATCAAATAATCCTTTATTCTAGTTGTGTTTCTAAGTCCACCTAAATCTCGTTTCTTTATTAGCATCATCTCCTCTATCAACCTGCAACATGTATTAAAATATGATCAATAAAAAGTTGGCGAGTATACAAATTTGATACATAGCATAAAATAGGATAAAAAGTTTAACAAGATCATATCCAACATGAATAACATAGATACGAGTTGCTAATATGCTGAAACGGTGTAAATAAATGTTCAAACCCTAGTTTACAACGCATATTGCCTTTCCCTAAGACTAATGGGAGGTTAACATGTTTTACTTAACAATACCCCGAGACTAATGGGCGATGCGTTAATCCTATAGTGCTATAATTGTTAAGGTAGGCTAGCAAAGTTAATGAGCATATATCGACACAAGAGTTTACATAGCATACGAGATTAACAAGCATCAAATTGTTTCATGTTTAAATGTGGATAGAGTGTGATTAAAATAAGTTTCATGTGTTGCCTGTTTTTGTATAGAATACATGTAGCACCCAAAGTGTTTAAAAGTAAAATAGGATGGAGTATACTCACGGTTTTGCAAGCTTCCTCTTGTTAATCCGCGAGGGTTGTTCGTCGATTTAGGATGGAACACCGAGTCCTTTTTTGCAACTTAAAACGAATCTGATTTGCTACTGATTTCCGACTGAGTTTTTGAGTGTTTGAGAGTGAGATTAGTGAGTTTGCAAAGTGAAAAATGTGTGGAGAAGGGTTGGGTTTTATAGGGAAGGATTAGGGTGAGTTAGGTGAGTGTTTAATGCAAGAAACACACTTAGAAAACACAAAAATTCGCCAATCCACGAGTTGCCAACCTTTTCTGCGGTTGGACTTCTTCGCGAGGCATGACCGAGCAGGGGGTGGGGTCGCGGGCCGCGAGCCATCTTGTTTGGTGATTTAGTTTGATATTTGAGAAATTTGGTCTTTGCACTTCCATATATTGATGTTTTTAAGGTGTTTTAGGGTGTTTAAGTATAGAGGATCATATGTAAGGGTATGTAATGTAATTAAATCATAAAATAAATTAAAAAAAGTATAAATATGTATGGATGTCGAGAATATGTATCGTGTTCGCATGAATTGAGCATGTATGACAAGTTTAACACGTTTTGCATGAATCATGTATAAAGTATCACATGTATTATTAATCCGAACATATGAACATGTATGAAATATGTATAACATGAATTTAAAGAAATACGAATTTTAGTTATGATTCAAGTCTCAGATTTTACAACGATTACAACGAAAATACGATTATAAGAACACAAGACTTCCAAAAATGGAAATACAAACAACGCTTTCTAATTATGGAAAGTACGAAGAAACAGGGCGTTACAACTCTTCCTTTTGTCCTAATGTGCAAAAATGGGCGATGTACCATTGTCAATAAGTGGTGGTATGGAATTTGGAATTTGTCACGTTGTGTGGTTCTTCAACCCTCCAAGAGCAAACAACGATAGAATGGGAACAAGGAAATCTAAGCATTTGCCATTTCCCACATGAGCACCACCTATCATGGTATTCAACGGTATACTCATTTCCACCGTGATCGTTCGTTCCAAGCCTTGAAATAACACAATAACGAGCATCTATGGCGTCGTAGATGGACACTTCATGTTGCATTGCCATCGAATACAGTTTGTTAAACCTAGACCATATGCGAGGGGAGTTGCATGTTTGGGCCATATGGGTGTGCCTAGCATACTCGGATACGTCTTTGGTAAACGTGTAATGAATTAAAGCTTTTATAGGCAGCAATCTTGCTTCACGTAACACATTATTCATAAACTCAGATATGTTCATCGTAAGGTTACCCCAACGACGATTTCTTCGGTCATGAACAACAGTCCACTTACTTTTTTTTCGATGTTGTTCAGGTAGTCCCAAGCTGCCTGATTTGACATCCGCATTTTGCTCACAGCCCAACGATACTTTCTTGGTTGGCTTGTGCTCCAAATCATCCAACAAAGCTTCCTGAGGTTTTTGCTCTTGTACCTTCCACTAAAATTGCTTCTTACATGACGAAGACAATAACGGTGATAGGCCTTCGGTTCCTTCCAATTTTCAAGGTTCTCCATTGCCTGAATTATTCCAACATGGCGGTCTAATAAAACACATATTTTTCGTGTACTGTTTATGGTGACGTCTTCTTTCAAATTTGGGAAAAACCAACACCAACTATGAACAATCTCCTCGTCAACAAGAGCATACGTCACTTGCATTATGTAGTTGTCACACCCCAACCAATGGCAGAAACATCGGAGTGAGACGAAAACAAGATTGTAAGAGACTTCATAACACTATTTTTGTGACAATATTTAATAAACTCAAATTTCATTTCCTTTCAAAATATTCAAGTACAAAATTGAAATAAAGTACAACATGATTCATGAAACATTACAACAAAATATATGAAACAATACAATAACAAAACTAGATTTCTAAAGTGTGTTTCTAGTCAATCCTACTCGATTTCATCATCATCAGCGTCCTCAAATTCTATAACACGTTTCAAAGTATAGTTCAATACAAAAAGTATTGGCAATTATACAAGTTTCAAGTACTAGCATAAGCATAAAAGTTTGAAACAATCCACATGGCAAATTCGTAAACTTAAACTACATAATATACTGGTATGCGACTATACAAGTCAAACCAAAGATTCCCGCTAGCGTAATCTAATCATAGCAATGAATATGCCATTTTGTTTACATAACATGACCTTAAGAATACGGGCGGTGTGTTACTCCAATAGCGTTGTACATCTTAAGGGAGGCTTGCACGAAGTTAATGACAAGTATAAGCATGTATGTTGGAATGTTCGTTTGTGATTTTAAGCATAGAGTATGTGAGTTACGTGTTTGATAGCATGAAACGTATTGCACCTAAAAGTGTAAAAAGTAAACGTGTCGAATATACTCACAGTTTTGCAAACCTTTCCCTTTTAATCCGCGAGTTGACGAACGAGAGAGTGGAACACCGAAGTTACCCTACAACGGGGAGACGAAGGTGTGTGGGTATTCGGATTTTGACGAAGGCTTTGGAATGGAATTTAAGTACAAAAAAGTATGTATTTATAAAAATATATTTTGTCTAAATACTTGCCCATTAGAGTCAAAGACGAGGAGCTTAGAACAAAGATAGAATAACCTAAGTTCATAACACATAACCACAAATCGATTAGCATCATGAATTCGACTAATATATATATATATATATATTATATATATATATATATATATATATATATATATTATACCTAATAATAAGTCTATCATGAATGTCATAGATATCATGTAAGTCAAGCATGGAGGTATGAACACCTCTTTGTTATGATTTACCAAAGCACAAAGTTTGCCAACTTAGTTGGTAAACCCGGTTGGTCATGAATGAAAGTAAGTACAACTGATCTATTATCTACTAAGTAGCCAAATAAGAACAACCTGGTGTGTCATACCCAACATGGAAAATGTTGGAGGCGAGGCAGGGTTAGCTTACTTTAGGACTAGGAAACTACTTAGTGAATATGAGTAAAAACATCAAGTGAGGTGATGGAACAAGTTTAGGATAGCCAATGATTCCAAGGTTCACACCTTCACCAAAACACAAGTCTTGTCATATGAACTATGGTAGACTGGATGGTTTCAACACTTGTGGGTTGTCTAAACCCTATCAAAACAGAAAGTTTAGAGGGTATTTGAACCTTTAAACTCTTGATAATCAACCATACTCAAGCTCCATAACCATGGGTTTGGTTAGAAGCAAGGTTGGTACAAAATTGTTCAAGTTAAAAGTAAATAAAAACAAGTTTGTAAAAGTTGTAATCAATGCAGAATTTTATCCAACTTTCGACCTCAAATATGGTGATGTTCCACCTTTGTTTACCTTGGTAAACATGGGATAACACTCCTAGAGGTTATCTAAGGAAGGAGAAACAAGAAAACAAGAAAAAAAAACAAGAAGAAGTGAGTTGAAAACTCACTTTTTGAGCAAGAAATTTTCTATCCAAAAGTTGCAAAGATTGGAGCCATGAGAGAGCTTGAGAGTGAACTGAGAGTGTGGAAAGTGTTTAGAAGGTAGTGGAGGCTTGTATTTATAAGTGGGTAATAGGGTTTGGTGATAAATGAAGCGGTTGTGAGATAGGAGGAGGAAATTTCAAAAATATATTAAAATTCCTGTTTTTATAAATAATAATAATTTTTTGAGTAAATTACTATTTTAGCCCCTTTGATTATATCACTTTTACCCTTCTAGCCCAAAAAAGAATTTTTTAACAACTGAGCCCCCAAGGTCTTTTTTTTAAACCCTTTTGGACCCTAACGTCTTTTTTCTAACCCTTTTGGCCCCTAACATTTAATGGATGGGGTTAGTGTTAGGGGCCAAAAGGGTTAGAAAAAAAGATGTTGGGGGGCTCAGATGTTAAAAAAATCTTTTTTGGGCTAAAAGGATAAAAGTGATATAACCACAGGGGCCAAAATAATAATTTACTCTTTTTTTAGGATTTTAAGGTATGTAAGTATGCATAATGAGTAAACATGTATGAATAACATTCCAAAGAAGATTAAAGTCTCGATTTATTGCATATAACCTAAGTATAAATGTAAATACGTATTTGATGATTGATTTCACATAACGCAAGCATGAATTAAGATATGATTGATATAAATATGGTTTTCCATTATGATCGATGTCTAGGATTTACCAGACTGGAAGGAAGTACGATTACAAAGTTACTAAAGATAGAACGTCAATACAAGCTTTCTAAAAGTGGAGAGTACAAATATGCGAAGCGTTACAGTAGTTGTTGGCATTTTTGGTTACTACAATCAACAACTTACCTCGATACGCTCCTCTGAAATGTGTGCCTACCACGGAGATTACAGGTTGGCATAGATGAAACACACGAATAGAGGGACCAAATGCCCAAAATACATATTTAAATATGGGATGTCCTGGAACTGAATGTGGGTGATGAAACAATGTAACCACCGTACTAGGGTTTCAAGACTGTTGCCGTAACACGTACTAGGGGAGCTCCTCAAAGTTGTTATCCCAAGTTCCATATATCCTCTCAATTGCCTTTCTTCTGCCATGCTATGCCTTTGTATACGTAACATCGACAGACATCGTTTTCTTGATGAACATCCTAATCTGTTTCAACCGGAATGCAGTGTTTGCCCGAATTTGTGGAAGGATGTGTGCAGCGATATCCTTTGTGTAACGCTTCACTTTTTGGTACTTTCCTTATTTAGAAGTATGTTTATATTTCTATTTTTGGAAACTTATAAGTTCTTCTTATTCGTATTTCCTTTCCAAGCATTGAAATCCGAGACTTTGATCATAATAAAACTCGATTATTTTACATCATCTTATACATACTTGTTACATACTCGTTACATACTCGTTATATCATGCAAACAATGATACATACTTATACGCAAACTCAATACTTGATATACATGCAACTTCAGGTTATACATGCATTTTATTCGTACATTATACATTACACTTGCATGCTTAAAATACCTAAAACTGGCTTAAAACACGAAAAACGGTCAAACTTAACCTCCCTGAATGACTGGACTCCACTCGCACGAATGGGATTTTCCCTTCTTGCGAAGAGACCCACTCGTCCCAACTCACTCGACAAATAGTCCCCTTCGCCTATAAATACGAACATTCACCCTCACTTCATACCTTCCACTCACTCCGAAATTCTCTCAACTTTTTGACTTTTTGCACGACCAGCAGAGCATTTCAACAGCTCCTAAGTGAGTTCGAACTCACTTTTCCTGTACATTTCATACTTATATCTTCTACCTTTCATACTTTTCTTAAAACTTCACAACTTGGTTAATCTCTTGGGTGATTCACAGACTTGCCTTAGCAGTTTGATATTGAAGCTCAACATATTGAGGTCCAAGTTAAAGATTGAAGTTTTATTTTTCCAACTTTTATAAAACGCTTTCTGATGTTGAAACTTGGCAGAATCTAGAACCCACGGAGCTCACAAGCTAAGTCTATGGCTATGGGTTAGTGTTGAGGTTGATTCCAACCAAGAAACGAGTCTGTTCAAACAAAACCGAACCAACTCATCCCAAAACAGAGCCACTCGCACGAATGGACAGTCCACTCGTGCGACTTGAAAGCTTGCTCGCGCGAGTGGACATTCCATTCGTGCGAAGGGATCCTCTGTTATTCCCATTCCTGCAAAATCTCAAGTGTTGAATGTTATCTCAGATTCCCATCTTCAATATGGACAAATCTGTGTTTAATAATAGTATGAACCATGGAAGCCTTGGCTTTCAACCTAGCTCCACCGCCTCACAGGACTTGCAAACGAACACCCCAAACAGTCTCCTAGACTCAGAATAAGTTAACCATGCCTCACCTCCAACACTTACCATGTTGGAATGACACGCCCGGGTTGTCCTTGTTCGACTGTTTGGTATTTGTATTTATTTTCTGTTATATTCATGACCAACCAGTTTGTTAACAATGTTAATAAATTTGTGCTTTGATGAAACATATAATGAGGTTTATACACTCATACATGACTTCTGTGAACTCTATGGCCTACTGGACTAATAGTACTATACTAAGTAATATATATCTAAATATTATACTTAACCAGATAGACGACGTTAACCAGTTAATGGTTAAAAATGTTCAAACGGATTTCTGCTCGTACGAACAAGTCTCCACTCGCGCGAAGGAACCATCCACTCGCGTGAAGGAACCTTCGGTTCGCACGAAGGAGCTGTCCATTCGCATGAACAGAGTTGTTTATCTCGGTTATCCGTTTATCTCAGTTCTGCGTTCCTCATTGCTGATTCTAGTAGGCAAACTAGGACCCATGAAATCAATAACTTAGTGTCACAACGATTGCCTAGACAAGATATATTTTCATGTTTAATCATACTTTTATGCTTCTATACTTTATGTTCCGAAATCTAAATCCTCCGTTCAACTCCAATGACTCACACCTTCATTTACCGCATGTAGGATAGCCTCAGTGTTCCTACTCCAACTCAGCAACTCGCACATTAACAAAGGAAGCTTTGCAAGACCGTGAGTATACTCGACACCCTTTTTACGTTTTACTCTTTTGGGTGCAGCATGTTTACATTATCCAAATTAGACAATCACACATACCTAATGCAATCACAAACAAACAATTCAATCATACATGCTTAATACGTTATGCTTGACTCGTACTTGCTGGAACATTCTTATGTGGTATACTTGTCATTAACTTCGTAAAAGCCTCCCCTTAACATGTATAGCGCTATAGGAGTAATGCACCGCCCATAGTCTTGTGGTCATGTTAAGTTTAAACAGAAAGGTCCTATCGTTGCTACGATAGGATTACACTAACGGTAATCTTTAGGTTGACATTTATAGTTACATGCCAGATTTACGTTAATCTAGATAACAAATTTTGCCATGTGAATTTGTTTAATCATTTTTTCTTATACTTATGCTATTTATTAAACTTGTATACTCGCTAATACATTTTTGTATTGAACTATACTTTGAACATGTAGGAAATTGATGATATTGACCTCAACGAAAGTTAGTAGGGTTGACTAGATACACACTTTAGAAATCTAGCTTTTGTTGTTGTATTTGTTTCGAAAATTATGTTGTACTTGATTTATGAACTTGTTGTATTTTCCATTTCAAATGTTATACTTGAATTATTATCAATGAAATGAAATCGGTTTTGATTAAATATTGTCCCAAAAGTGTTATGAAGTCTCGAGCAATCTCGTCCTCATCCCGCCCCGATGTTTCTGTCATCGGTTGGGATGTGACAGATTGGTATTAGATCCATAACTATAGGGAATTACGTAAAATTTCCATGATTTGACCTAGTCTATAGTTTAAGTCCCAAAACTTTGACCATTCTTGCTTATCATGCTTAAATGTTATAATTCTCCCTACTTTTCTTCTATCTCATACTTTTGTCTTAAAATATACACACGTCTTTCCTAAGACGTTATAAAAATACACACTTGAAAACATGAAGACACTCGTATCATACAAAAGAGACGAGTTCACCAAAATAGCGTGAAATCCACACTCTGGTGAACGACTCTCAATCCGCGTTGTTCGATTTTGCACGAAATTACGCCATCAAGTTAGGAGTGAAATCCACATCATGATGGAAAATTTCCTATTCGCACTCTAGTGGACCCTCATCAACGAGTCGGAATTAACTTTCTTGACCCGTTTAACGAGTACCAACCACACTTAGGGTAGGATTTTGCCAAGTTAAGGGTGAAACCCGCATTTTGATAACTAGTCCCATTCCTCGATTTTCAATCCTGCCAAAGTTTCGAATTTTCAATCGATTAGGGACGTGTAGTAACTGGAAGGGTGAATACCGTTAGTCGCTTCTCGATGAGAGTATTCTACCTATTAGGCCAAAAGACGTTTCCCTAACTCGAAAGAACTTCCGATTCATTTTGGAATATTCTTAGTTATGTTCTGTGACACTCCAATTTATATGATAATTCTCTTTTATGTTATCTTAATTTTAATGTGTTTTATACTTGATACTTCGTTCATTTCAGAACCGATTCACGATTTGCACGTTTCCCACAATCTAAAACAATAATAATTCGAGAACAGATTAATTTACACTCCTTTTGTCTTTATACGTGATTATACATTGGGAATACATGCTATACTTATGCAAATACATGAAACTTATGTGCTACTTTGATTATTCATGCACATACATGCAAACAAACGTAATTTTTATAAACATGTTATGATCAAGTCTCATCTTTCCCCTCCATTTTCGATTCTTTAGATGTCTTCCAACCGTCTCTCCATTCTCGCAAGGGCTCCAAATCTAGCATCAAGCCCAACTCCGACTCGTTATCGAAAAAGGATATTATGAAGTACATGGCCAAGCAGATGGCCAAGGTGATACCAGACATCGTCAGCAAAGTGCAAACCCCTAAGAACACTGAATCCACTCATGGCTAGGTCGATTCCAAAGCCGACCCACCCAATTCCACCTTCAACTTCAAGCAGTTCAATTCCCGTAGCCCGATGCCTTTCACGGGCAAAGACAGTGCAACCAAAATGCTTCAATGGTTCGATGCCATTGAAGTCACATTCTGTCAAAGCGGGTGTCCTGATCACCGGCGTACCACCAACGCTACTGGCGTCTTTAGATCGAGAGCTCTCGGTTGGTGGACCTCTAAGTGCAACGCTCATGGTGACGACGTTGCCTATGCCCTAACCTGGACCGAACTCAAAAAGCTGATGAAGGACGAGTTTTGTCCCCCACACGAGCTCCAACAACTCGAAAATGAGTTTTGGAACCTCAAGCAAGTGGGGAGCGCCAATGTTGGCCTTATAGCTAGGTTCAAACAGTTGAGTGCATTATGCCCTCGCCAAGTTGACACCGCTGACAAGGCCATCGCTACGTACATACGATACCTTCCCCCATCCATTATGAACTTCGTCGAGTCAGCTCAACCAAAGACCCTCGAAGATACTTTTCGTTCTGCAGCCAAACTTAACCACAACCGCATTCTAGAGGGAACCTTTGACAACAAGGGTTCATCCAAGAATGTTCACCAAGCCACTACTGAACCTGCTGTTGAACCTACACCAAGTAAACCACCCACCAAAAACAACAAGGGTAAGAAGTGGAAGGCTTCAAACCAAAACTTTACGGTTGTTACTCCACAAAACCCTCAACCCCTACAACAAATTGCTCCAACCCAAAACCCTGAACCAGCAAAGAAAGCCTACCCTGGGACTCATCCCAAGTGTAACACCTATTTATACCACCATCTGATCCGCACACCGTGCCGCCTTTGTACCAACTGCAATAGGTTCGGGCACTTTGCTAACCAATGCTAGAGTGGTCAAATGCCACAATGTAACCAAATCCAAACCCCTGTTGCAAACCAAACTCTCGTTCAAAACCAAGCTCAGCTGTGACAACTCGGACTTTAGACCTACTTCGTGCAACGTATGTGAACGTGTTATGATTACGAGCTTTGATTTAAATGAATGTTATGTTATTATGTGCTACGTGTATTGTGTATTTAATGTGTTTGTTTGTTAATGAAATCGAATCGCACAACAACCCACACACACAACCTTGTACGCGAACCGAACGGGTGGCCCATTGAGGGTTCGGCCCATCCTCTACTCGTATGCATTTAGGGTAAGACAACCCCCTCTCACTTTTACGTAGCACATTACACACACGCAAAACCGTAGCATATCTCTCTCTCTCTCACGCACAACCAGACGGCACAAGCAAGAATCGGATCACCTCTTGTAATCGGTTAGTGTTTAATTGTGTTTTAGTTATTGATCGATTGCTTGATCGCATGAACGATTAGGAATGTTGATTTAGTTGTCGATCGGCCGAACGTACTGTTGATCGGCCGGATATGTATGTTAATCGGATAATGTATGTTTAGCAAATATAATCGGATTGATTTGTCTTGATTGTTAAGATGTTGTTGTTGATCGGCTAGTTAATCGGCCAAACCTGTTCGATTGATCGGCCGGATAGGTTAGTTAATCGGCCACCATAATTACGAAATCGGATTTGTTGTTGATGATGTTTAATGATAATGTCTTGTGGATCGGCTGTGATGTTATGCAATTCGAATTTTAACGTTCATGGAACCGGAACATAATATGATTAAGTGTTATTATTGTTCATATGGTTAAATTAGGGTTCTTGATAAAAACATGTGAGTTATGCTTGTTTGATCGATTGGGGATAGAACCCTTGATTGTGTTAATTGGTAAGTGGTAAACTTGGAAACATAATCTAATCGTAACCAAATAGCTAAATTCATGGAAAGTTGTTAAACCGATCGCACAAGGTTCCCTTTGGTCGCACGAGTGAACTGTTGGACCGAATAACACGGGCTGCCCGCACGGACGGTCCACACCAGCTGTTCCGCACGAATTTCCGACCGCACGGATTGTCAATCCGGATGGACTGACTATCCGCACGAACCAACTGCCCGCACGAGCTGACAATCCGCACGGATTGTCACCCGCACGGATGGTCCAATCCGGACGAACTGCCACCCGCACGAACAGTCACTCGCATGATTTAATTGGTTTTTGTATGGGCCATGTTTTGTGTGCTTGCTTGTTAACTCTGTGTAACCATACGTGCTCAACGTGAATCGAACCTGACTTGTATGATAAACATGTTAGGACGTGATTGAACAATTACTGCTACCTGCTCTCTTAGTGTGTCTGCCGAACAACCCAAGGTGAGTTCACACAGCCAAGGCATGGGATTCCCGGGTTGGGAATTGGGTTGGATATGTTGAATATGGAATGATTACTCGTACTTACGCATTCTCTAGACTATAGACCATCGTCCTCAGGTTAGTCAGGACACGTTACGTAAAGCCTACGTAACCCAGTATAATTGCCATTTGTCTCCCGGGTCGGGAGGACACGTTGCGTAAAGCCTACGTAACCCAATACCATCCACTGGCTTCCAGGTCGGAAGGCCACGCTGCGTAAAGCCTACGTAGCCCCCACGCGTACCACTGTCCTCGGGGAAGGGCACGTCACGTAAAGCCTACGTGACCCTGTACGTTTTCCTGTTCTCGGTAAAGAAGAACACATGGTCGGAAGTTAGTCTAGTAAGTACCGTTAATGAGAAGCCCTCATTAGCCAGGATAAACATGGGAAGCCCCCACCAGTATTACGATCACAAGGTTTGGGAAGCCCCCACCTTTAGTACACACTAGTATGGGAAGCCCCCACTAGCTATACTTATGCACTATGTTATGAACTTACTTTCTGTGAACTCGCTCAACTAGTTTGTTGATCATTTGCTGCATGCCTTGCAGGACCTTAGGTACATTATGGAGCTTGCACAAGGAGGAGCAGGTCGTTGTGAGATACGGATCATGAACTTATTCTGAGCTTATAACTATTTTGAGATTACATACTATGCTTCCGCTATTTAAACGCTGTTTATTTTTGGAACATCAATCATGTCATGATGATTTACTTTGATTACTTTTATTATTAAATGCTATGTTTGATATGATTGATGGCTTGATCCTGGTCAGTCACGCTCCCAAGCGGTGGTACTCCGCGGGTGGATTTTGGGGGTGTGACATCAGCCTCAAGCAAACAACGCTCGAGCCTCAAGCAAACAACGCTCGAGCCTCTACAAATATAGAGATCTAAACCACCATAGCAACACACTTCCGCAACACAATAATAACAACCAGCAGTAACAACAACCCCGCAGACGAGCCTTCGTTATCACAGCAGCACAGGCTCAGAACAACAACAATGTCATCAATGTCACACCCCACAAATGTTACAATCAATGGTACGTTCCTTGTAAACAATGTTTATGCTTCTTGTATATTTGATACTGGCGCAGATAAAAATTTCATATCCGTTGAATTCGAACCATTGCTTAAGTGTAGACGCTCTAAATTGCCAAAATCATTCGCGGTCAAAGTCGCTAATGTTAAGTCGATAACTGTCGATTCTGTTCTTCCTAAATGCTCTTTGAACCTCATACCCATGCGATTAGGTAGTTTCGATATCATAGTAGGCATGGATTGGCTTAGGCAAGTTCATGCTGAAGTCGTTTGTTTCAAGAAATTTATTCATCTTCCTCTTCCCGGTAGTGACTCTTTACACGTCTATGGTGAGAAACCTTCTAAAGGTCTCAAGCTTATGTCGTGTACTCAAGCGAACAAGTACTTGCGCAAGGACTGCTTTGCCTTTCTTGCCCACGTTGTGGAAAAGAAGGACAAGGATAAGAGCGTAAGTGATGTTCCTGTTATTTGCGATTTTCTTGACGTCTTTCCTGAAGATCAAACTGGTCCTCCTACTCCTCGTTCAGTTGATTTTCGTATCGACTTAGTCCCTGGCGCAATGCCTGTTGCCAAGTCTCCATAACGACTCGCACCCTTAGAAATGCAAGAGCTATCTAGCCAACTTCAAGAACTTTTTGATAAAGGCTTTATACGCCCTAGAACTTCTCCTTGGGGCGTGCTGGTTCTCTTTGTCAAGAAGAAGGACGGTTCCTTTCGGATGTGCATTGATCATCATGAACTTAACAAGCTTACTGTTAAGAATTGTTATCCTCTTCCCCGCATCGATGAACTCTTTGACCAACTTCAAGGGGCGACGTGTTTCTCCATCATCGATCTTCATTTTGGTTATCATCAACTTCAAGTCCTCGATGAAGATATTCCTAAAACCGCCTTTCGTACACGAAACGGTCGTTGTGAGTTCGTGGTCATGCCTTTTAGTTTGACCAATGCACCTGCGGTCTTCATGGATTTGATGAACCGAGTATGCAAGCTTTACTTGGACCGTTTCGTAATCGTTTTCATTGGTGATATTCTAGTCTATTCTAAGACACAAGAAGAACACAAGCGACACTTGCGTCTTATCCTCGAACTCTTGCGTACTGAACAACTTTACGCCAAATTCTCCAAGTGCGAATTTTGGTTAAAAGAGGTATTCACGTTGATCCCGCAAAAATTGAAACTATGAAGAACTAGATCGCACCTAAATCTCCGTCTGAAATTTGTTCTTTCTTTGGATTGGTGGGTTATTATCGTCGATTCATTTCCAACTTTTCGAAAATCACAATTCCTCTTACTTCTTTGACCCACAAAGATAAACCTTTTGTTTGGGGTCCCAAACAAGAGGAGTCTTTTCAAATTCTCAAGGACATGCTTTGAAATGCTCCTATCCTTGCTCTTCCCGACAGAAATGACGACTTCATCGTGTATTGCGATGCCTCTAACGAAGGTCTTGGTTGCGTCCTCATGCAATGAGACAAGGTTGTCGCTTACGCGTCAAGACAACTCAGAATTCATGAGAAAAACTACACTACATAGGATCTTGAACCTGGTTCAGTTGTTTTTGCATTGAAGATATGGCGACACTACCTTTATGGTACTAAGTGTGTGGTCATCACCGACCATAAGAGCCTTTAACACATCTTCAAACAAAAGGAACTCAACATGCATCAACGTCGCTCGGTGGAGTTGTTAAACGACTATGACTGCGAGATTCGCTACCATCCAGGCAAAGCAAATGTTGTGGCTGACGCTCTTAGTCGTAAAACTCACGTCAAAGGTATTGGTTGTTTCCATCTCGTAGACGATCTTCAAAACCGCATTCGTGAAGCGCAATACTCATCGGTTAACGAGGGTAACCTCTATAATGAGATGAAGTGTGGTGCTGAAGATCAACTCAAACCAAATCCGATGGTATTCTTTACTATCTTGATCGCATTTGGGTGCCAAATCATGATGACCTTTGAGAACTCCTAATGAAGGAGGCACACAAGTCCTGATACTCTATTCATCCTGGTGCTGACAAGATGTACCATGACCTTCGTACGTCTTATTGGTGGCCTTGCATGAAGAAGGATATCGACACCTTTATTCAAAGTATCTCACGTGTTCCAAGGTAAAAGCCGAACATCAACGTCCCTCTGGCCTACTCGAACAACCAGAAATTCCTGTCTTGAAATTGGAGAGTATCCGCTATGGACTTTATCACAAAACTTCCTCGCACTTCTTCTAGTCATGACATCATTTGGGTGATCATTGATCGATTGACCAAATCTGCTCACTTCCTCCTCATTCGTGAAGATTACAAAGTCGAGAAATTGGCCCGTATCTACACGGATGAAGTCATTTGCCATCATGGTATCCCCATTGACATCATCTCGGACCGTGATGGTCATTTTACCTCTCGTCTTTGGAAAACGTTTCAATCTGCTTTTGGTACTCATCTTAATCTTAGTATCTGTAGGATCGTGTTTCGACCCGAACGAGTCGTTCAGAGGAGTTTTCGTCAATTACAGGTGCGGAAAACAAGTAATCAACGTAGAAACAGCTAGCAAATCACTTTAAACACCTTTCTGTATTGAATAATGACAGTTTACAATCAAATCTCGATCCGGCAGCACTTCGGTACGAGTTACAAGGTCCCACTCAATGTTTCGCTCCAATGGCCCTTTATATAGGGCATGAGGTTTCGCTTCAATGAACATGCACACAAAAGCGAAACCTCCAAGTGACATACAAGCGGAACTAATTTTGACAAATAAGCGGAACCTCTACCTATGTCACTATAAGCGAAACTATCAACTAAAACATATACAATCTCCAGTTTTCTCGTAAAATGCGCCCTAATCTAACAATCTAAGACTAAGACTCGATCCAAGACGAAGTCAACAGATGAAGTGCACCAACAGACTCCCCCTCAGATGTTGACGGAGTCGTCCATCGAGTCATGACAATGCTGTATCTTCACATCTTCAATCTTGATCAGTCTCTGGGCTTTTCTTTCTCTCTATCTTAAGACTCCCCCTCTCGATTTGCTGGCATTCCTTTGTTCTTCAGCAAAATCTGAATCAGGATCATTGTCTGGCTTTTCATCAATCAAAAACCTCATGTATCGCAATCTGACTTTCGTTCAGTTTCAAGATCAAAATTTGGCTATCTTCTAGCTTGAGTCTCTGGATCGACCTGACACAACTTAACCTGCAAAGACTTAACCCATAAATAAATTTTCTAGATTTAACAAATTTAATGCACCAACAGTCTGACATAATCAGATGATACCTTCTCATAACATGTACACCAACAACACTCTCTCTTAGATCACACACACATGATGAACCACTTTTTGATTTAGAAAACATATTTGGATATATCAACCACACTCCCCCTCACAATAATGTCATCATGTTTAGCACTCGGAATTTTGAAAATCAGCTTTCCAATATCAGTTGTCAAAAATCTTTTTGGATTTTTTAAACTTTATGCTAAAACACACTGAAAATCTTTTTGGATTTTGAAATAAAGAAACATGTAATGCAGTAAAGAAATATTTACAGACAATATTTTTGTGAGTTCGTGTAAGAGGATCATATCAGTTTTTGAGACAAGTCACCAACACCATTAAGCTTCATTTCATTTTAAGTTCTAAACAATTCACCTAGATTGTCAGTATATTTGTCCACTTAAATTTTCACACAAATTTCAATTGATCCGAGATACGATGTTAATGTTTTAATAACTTGAATTTATCCGTGTGTCCCACTTCTTGAATATACTCTTGTATCCAGATCCCAATATTCAGTCTTACAGGTGAGTATACCACAGATGATATTTGTTCAGGGGTTAAATGCGAGGGCCGTGAGAGCTCAGGTCGATACTTCCGTATACGCAGAGAGATGACGGCTTCGACTTTTCGGTGTGTCCCCTTTAGAGGATCTTTTTTATTTCAACAGCAGCGACTATCAATTTTATTATTTCATCAGCTTGCTGAGGGCGATGCTATGTTTCAAGCATTTGCGGAAAGCATTATCCGGGGACTAGGTCAGTATTTCCAAACAGCAGAAGTCCCGGGATAATACCCTAGATATCACTGAGCATAAAGACCTAGTATCTCAGAATAAGGGACCTTTCAAACAAGATTTCAGGGGTTACCTATATATCCAAGATGTTGTTACCCACAGAATAAGCACGTTTGAATTTTTAGGTTTATATCTCGTCACAATTTACTAAGTGTGTAAAAACCTACTGGCACATCCTCAGTGAGATTGTTTATCACATTTTATCTTTACATTTCTTTAGCATGTTGTGACAGCCTACTGATGTACTATCATTTCCTCTTTTCACAACAAAACTCATTTTTGAATTTTATCATGTTTTTGTCTTTTTCAAATTTTCTAATGTTTATGGATTTTCTGAAATTTTCTACTCCCCCTAAAATGCAAACACATTTCAAAGAAAATTTGAAAATAACTAGACTCTTGACTCACTTGAAAACATGAAAAGTAAAACAAACTGTACAGAAACACGACAACTGACATCGAATCACATCAAATCGCCATTCACTTGGCAAAAACAATCTGAACTCCCCCTTTCAACAAACCATTTTCTCATTTAGATCTCAAAACACGTAAGTTTGTTTTAATCAAAATGATTTTTCTGGAAAATGAATTTGTTTTTATCACTTGTAAGTTTATCACTTGTTTAAGTACGGGGATATGGTTCATCATTTTGTCAGTTATATCAGCTGCAGTAAATCAAGTACAACTTAATGTCCTTGATTCACTGTTTACTATCAAGCAACCTCTAAACCACTTGTAAGAATAACCACTTGTAGGTATAACCAATCAATACCAATTGTAGGAATGAATCACCTACATTTTACCCATCAAAGTGCCGATTCCTGCTTCGCACTTACCAACCTGGAAGCTCCGGCGTAGTCATTCAATCCTGTAAACATTCACACACGTATCAAAAATTTTCATACACAATCATCAAAACATGAATGATGCCGATTCATGATCCACGATATAAACTTGGGATCTCCGGCGAGTCAGGAGTTTAGTCAAACATAACATCCACCCAAGCCTGACCAGCCTTGGGTGATTTTGAACACATCTGTCCCACCAACACTTTGATTTATAAAACTCTTTAGCACCCTTAACCTTCCTATTAACCATCTTTCCGAAAATATGCTTGACATTTCCGTTGAAAGCTTTCTCAACATCAAATTCTTCCTTATCCAGCGAAGAATTGATTTGAGATCTCAACTTTTCCACTTTCTTCATCAAATTTTCTTTTGATAATGGAGGAAAATTTTCATCATTCACCACTGGAATGGAACACATAATCTTTTTCTCAACAGATGACTCCTCTGATTTTATGGAATCAGATTCATTGTCAGAATTACTTTCTGTTTTAACAACCCACTTTTGTTTGTTCAAATCACCTTTTCTCTTGTAAAACCTTTTTGAACTTTCTCCTTCCTCAGAAGTAGAATTTTCAAACTTTTTAACATTTTTCACAAGTTGTTCTTTTTTATCAATACAAGTCTTTCTCAAAACAGAATTAGAAGAAACTCCCTGTTTTTGGTAGTTGGTCTTGGGACAATTCCAAGCTATATGACCAACCTCTTGACATTTGAAACAGGTTCTCCTGTCAACTCTTTGAGCAGATTTTCTCACATTCTTCTTCACTTCAGCAAGAAACTCTTGATTCGACTGTTTCCAGAAAGGTTTCTTCTGCTCATCTTCAGAACTCCCACCTGAAACAAATTTTGTTTTTGGTTTATACGTTTTCTGATTTTTATAATTTTCTGACGAATTAAAACCAAGACCTTTCTTTTTGAGATTACCATTATGGTTTGGTTTCTTTTGGAAACTATAACCACAACCATAACCCATTTTCTTGTTTACTCTTTGTTGAATCCTTGAAGTGTAAGGTTTAGGTTTTGCAGGAAGATTTAAATCTTTTATTTCAGAAATATTAATTTCTGTTAATTTGAAAACCTTTTTGATCATTTCAGTTTTAACACTTCTTATTGGGAATTCCTCATCAGAATATAATTTGTCTGAATCATTCAACGTATATGCTACTTTGAGTGATTCGTCATTCAAATTAGATTTTGATAACAGAAATTCTTTATTGTAAACCCTCTTAACCAGCGAACTCGGACTTTTCTCAGACGAACTCGAACTATCTGACTTAGACTCCGACTTTGACTCTTCATCCATATCTAACACATGATCGACAACTCTCTTAACTAACTCGAACTCATGATCAGTGTCAGACGCTGTGAATGTGACATCAATATTGTCTGGTAATTCATTAGTGATTTCAGATTTTAATTTGATGTTTAGAGCCTTATCTACCCGTTCCTCATTTGGTTTCCTGGGGGAATAACTCTCAAAGATAGGAGGCGGACATCTGTTATACTTGACACTTGGTTTCTTACCAGTATCCTCTTCTTTTTCTTTCTTCTTGAAAGCTTCAAGACCTGCAACAGTAGGATAAACACGATCAATCAGATAATCACAAGTAGTATAACTCAACAACAATCGGTTAATCCTTTCACTCTCAATTTTCTCAAGTTCCAGCTCCTTCTTCAGTTTAGCACAATCTTCAATGTAATCATTTATGACACTTTGCTTTGTCATCAAAGTTACACTCATCTTGTCATTTGCTTTTTCAAGTTCTGCATTTGTTCTTTTCAAACTGTCAATTGTCCTGTTCAATACGTCGTATGACTCTTTCACATACTTAACATCAGACAGTAGATCTTCCTTTATTTTCTCTAACTCAGCAATCTTCTTGTCTTTTCCTTCACAATCTTTACAAGATTCTGAACATTTATCACAAGGCTTTGTGACTTCAACCACCTTCTCAATTATCTTTTCGACTTCGACAGTTTTTTCAACTTCTACAAATTTCTCGACCTCAACAATCTTTTCAATTTCAACTATTTTCTCAACTTCCACGAGTTTCTCGACTTCGACAATTTTCTCCACTACTTTCTCTACTTCAACAATCTTCACTATTGCAGTCTCAGCAGCTGCTTCATCTTTTGTTTCTACAGTTTCAGTCTTTGCCTTTTCATCAGCGAGTAGCTTTGCTGCTTCTAGCTCTCTCTGCAATCGAGCAATCTTCTTCTGATTCAGCATCTCAACTTTATCTGCATAGAAAAAACTAAAACTGTCAGGATCAATGCTTTTTCGACATTTGCTAAGATAATCTTCCTCATCATCCGTATCAACATCACTTCCAAGATCTGGAAATATCGGAATCCTTTTCTGACAATCCTCATTTTGATCCAGAATCCTGGTAACAGGTGCCACATCAGGACTAGTTCCACTAGGTATATACTTGTCCCAGCTAAACCCCTGTGCAACAACCTCATCACTTTGATCTATTATCCCAAAATAAGATTTCCTATTGGCTTCTTCAATCAATTTTCCATGAGCAGTTTGCGGTTCCTTTTGTTTAGGTTGTTGATCGATTTGATGAAAGATTGATTTCTGATAATAATTGCTCTTTTCCTGACTTCCAGTTGATTCTTGATTTTTACATTCCCGTTTAAAGTGACCCTTTCCTTTACATCGGAAACAAGTAACCTTTGACTTGTCAAAACCAAGTGGAGAGGTAGCCATTCCTTGAAACTCGTTTCTGCCAGTAATCTGTTGAAACTTTTCAGCTCTCCTGCATGCACTAGCTAAGCACCACTTCACATCCATCAGCTCAAGCTCTTCTGCATCGATTTGGTCTTAGTCTTCCTTTGTGAGCATCGGATTACCAATTCTTCCTGCACTCAAACTTTCATACGACTCTAACATGGCGACAAGAGATGCCATGTGTTGTTTTGCCACCTCAGGAGAAAGATGTTGACCGTTCTGAATGTTCAAGGTCACATTACACTGCAGATTTGTAGAATTTTGCTTCTAAGGGCTAGGTGTGTTGCTGTTTGGATCAAAGCTTGAGAATGATGAAGTAGATCCACCACTTTGAGTTGTAGTACTTGCATTTGGACTTGCAGAACCATCAGCACTGAATGCAGTACTAATCTTTGGACTTTGACTGGGAGTGGCCTCAAACTTGTTCCCTCGATAGTACAAACTGACATCTTGCTTTGCGTTTGGATTTGTCATGATAGCTGTCTTTTGAATATCCAGCTCCTGCTCTTCGATTTTCTGAATAAACTGAGCCAAATTCATGCTCTCGGACTTTCTCATAAGTTTCACAACCATCAAATATGTTCCCCACTTATGCTGTGGTAATGCCTCAGCTAGTTTATCGACCCACTCATCGTCCTCTTTCTTGATATCCAACCTACCCATTTCCAATACCAGATGACAATACCTATCAATGGTCTGTTTTGTAGTTTCATGGTCAAAAGCTGTAAACATATCGAATGATTTTTTAATAACGCCTTTTTGTTTTTTGATCATATCAGCACTCCCTCTGAATTTCTGAATCAAAGCCTCCCAGATGGATCTAGCTGTTCCGTTATGTTGAAGTAACACAAAAATATCTTCTTTAACAGCTTGCTGAAGATTGCTGATCATCATCTTTTCACTTGTGTATTTCAACTTGTCAGCTTCTGTAAATCATTAAAACCCTTCACTAATCCACGTTCATTCTTTGGTTTCTCATAATCTTTTAGCAATGAACACCATGCATCGAATCTGTAAGCTTGAACCCAGTTCTCGAATCGGTTTTTCCAACCTTGAAAATCTTCAATGTACATTAGTTTCGGTGGTTTTTGATGAGTTCCCGTCTCATTCTCATTATACAAAGCTTCAGCAGCTGTTACAGGGGCAACCGGTGTTGCGAAAGCATTGTAAAATTCTTCAGCCATTTTCAGATTTTACAAAAATTACACAACAGTCCTTAAAAGCGGAACCCTATGATCACAAAAGCGAAACTGTTCACAAAAGTGAAACTGTTCACAAAAGCGAAACCGTTTACACAAGCGAAACTGTTCACACAAGCGAAACCTCCTGGATTGTTCTTTGGAGCGAAACCACTGAGTATACACGAGCGGAACTACTCGATCTTTGAAGCGGAACCTTATGAGCGAAACCAAAAGTGACTCTAAAAGCGAAACCTTAGGAGCGAAACCTCCAAGAATGACATTTGAAGCGGAACCTTTCAAGCGAAACCACTGAGTCAAATAAGCAAAACTCCTGATAAGGTGTAACAATAAGCGAAACTAGGATGACACAGGAGCGAAACCCTGAATTGTTCAGATGAGCGAAACCGAATTTGTCCAAATAAGCGAAACTAAGCTTGTTCAAATAAGCGAAACCACTGAAATGCCGTATAAGCGAAACCTATTCGGATCCAAATTTAGTCCATTTTTAATGCAAATTTTAAAACCAAACTTTCCAGGGTTTGTCTATATCCTATTACGCACAATCCGTGAAATTTTGAACTGATTTTGACCGGTGAAGCTTGCTGAACTGAAGAAAGAAGGTGTAGAAGAAAGAAATTTTGATGAATTCCAGCTATTTTCTGCAGAACTCCTCCTCCTGAAGCTCTGATACCACTTGTAGGATCGTGTTTCGACCCGAACGAGTCGTTCAGAGGAGTTTTCGTCAATTACAGGTGCGGAAAACAAGTAATCAACGTAGAAACAGCTAGCAAATCACTTTAAACACCTTTCTGTATTGAATAATGACAGTTTACAATCAAATCTCGATCCAGCAGCACTTCGGTACGAATTACAAGGTCCCACTCAATGTTTCGCTCCAATGGCCCTTTAGATAGGGCATGAGGTTTCGCTTCAATGAACATGCACACAAAAGCGAAACCTCCAAGTGACATACAAGCGGAACTAATTTTGACAAATAAGCGGAACCTCTACCTATGTCACTATAAGCGAAACTATCAACTAAAACATATACAATATCCAGTTTTGTCGTAAAACGCGCCCTAATCTAACAATCTAAGACTAAGACTCGATCCAAGACGAAGTCAACAGATGAAGTGCACCAACAGTATCGCTTTCCATCCTCAGTGCGACGGTCAAACCGAGCGCACTATCCAAACCCTAGAGGATATGCTTCATTCATGCATAATCGATTTTGGTGGCAACTGGGATATGCACTTGCCTTTGATAGAATTTTCGTACAATAACAGTTACCACGCGAGTATTCAAATGGCAACGTTCGAAGCATTGTATGGTCATAAGTGTCGTTCGCTTATTTGTTGGCACGAGATTGGAAAAGCTCAAATCACCGGTCCTGAGCTTATACAAGAAACGATAGACCAGATCTTGCAGATTCGTGACAACTTGCTCAAAGTCAGAAGCTGAAAAAAGAGTTACGCTGACAAGCGACGAAAGCCCTTGGAATTCAATGTTGGTGACTATGTACTTCTCAAGGTATCTCCTTGGAAAGGACTAGTTTGTTTTGGTAAGAAAGGAAAACTCGTTCCTCGCTATGTAGGTCCTTTCAAGATTCTCGAAAGGATTGGCAAGGTGGCGTAATGACTGGACCTACCTTAAGAACTCAAAAATGTCCACCCAACATTTCATGTCTCAAACTTGAACAAATGCTTAGCTGAAGAAGGGCTTCAAGTCCCACTCGAAGATCTTCAAATCGACGAGACCTTACACTTCATTGAGAAACCGGTCGAAATCATGGACCGAGGAGTCCAACAACTAAGGCGCAGTCGAGTTCCCACAATTAAGGTACGATGGGAAGGAAAACTTGGCGCAGAGTTTACTTGGGAACTCGAAAGTGAAGTGAAGACGAAGCATCTGCATCTATTCGTTGCGTCTCCCTCTTGAATAAATTTCAGGGACGAAATTTACTAAAGTAGGGGAGACTGTAACGCTTCACTTTTTGGTACTTTACATATTTAGAAAGTCTGTTTGTATTTCTACTTTTGGAAACTTGTAATTTCTTTGTATTTGTATTTACTTTCCAAGCATTGTAATTCGAGACTTTGATCATAATAAAACTCGATTATTTTACATCATCTTATACATACTTGTTACATACTTGTTATATGATGCGAACATTGATACATACTTATACCCAAACTCAATACTTGATATACATGTAACTTCATGTTATACATGCATTTTATTCGTACATTATACATTACACTTGCTTGCTTAAAATACCTAAAACTGGCTTAAAACGCGAAAAACGGTCAAACTTAACCTCCCCGAACGACTGGACTCCACTCGTACGAATGGGATTTTCCCTTCGTGCGAAGAGACTCACTCGTCCCAACTCACTTGTACAAACAGTCCCCTTCGCCTATTAATACGAACCTTCACCCTCACTTCATACCTTCCACTCAGTCTGAAATTCTCTCAACTTTCTGACCTTGTGCATGACCAGCAGAGCATTCCAACAACTCCTAAGTGAGTTCTAACTCACTTTTCCTTTATATTTCATACTTATTTCTTCTACCTTTCATAATTTTCTTAAAACTTCACAACTTGGTTAATCTCTTGGCTAATTCATAGGCTTGCCTTGGCAGTCTGATGTTGAAGCTCAACATATGGAGGTCGAAGTTAAAGATTGAAGTTCTATTTTCCAAAATTTTATAAAACGCTTTCTGATGTTGAAACTTGGTAGAATCTAGAACCCACTGAGCTCACAAGCTAAGCCTAAAGCTGTGGGTTAGTGTTGAGGTTGATTCCAGTCAAGAAACGAGTCTGTTCAAACAAAATCGTACCAACTTGTCCCAAAACAGAGCCGCACCCGAATGAATAGACAGTCCACTCGCACGACTGGAAAGCCTGTTCATCCGACTGGACATCCCATTCGCACGAAGGGATCCTCTGTTATTCCCGTTCCTGCAAAATCTCAAAGTGTTGAATGTAATCTCAGATTCCCATCTTCAATATGGACAAATCTGTGTTTAACAGTAGTGTGAACCATGGAAGCCTTGGCTTTCAACCTAGTTCCACAGCCCTACTAGACTTGCAAACGAACACCCCAAATAATCTCCTAGACTCAGAATAAGTTAACCCCACCTCGCCTCCAACACTTGCCATGTTAGGAATGACACGCCCGGGTTGTCCTTGTTCGGCTGTTTGGTATTTGTATTTATTTTCTGTTATATTCATGACCAACTGGTTTGTTAACGGTGTTAATAAATTTGTGCTTTGGTGAAACATATAATGAGGTTTATACCTCCATACATGACTTCTGTGAACTCTATGGCCTACTGGACTAATAGTGCTATACTAAGTAATATATATCTAAATATTATACTTAACCAGATACACGACGTTCACCTATTAATGGTTAAAATGTTCAAATAGATTTCTGCTCGTACGAATAAGTCTCCACTCGCGCGAAGGAACCATCCACTCGCGCGAAGGAACTTTCAGTTTGCACGAAGGAGCTGTCTATTCGCACAAAAAGGGTTGTTTATCTCGGTTATCCGTTTATCTCAGTTCTGCGTTCCTCATTGCTAATTCTAGTGGGCAAACCAGGACCCATGAAATCACAGTAACTTAGTGTCACAACGAGTGCCCAGAAGAGATATATTTTCATGTTTAATCATACTTTTATGCTTCTATGCATTATGTTCCAAAATCCGAATATTCCGTTCAACTCCAATGACTCACACCGTCGTTTACCCCATGTAGGGTAACCTCGGTGTTCCTACTCCAACTCAGCAACTCGCGGATAAACAAAGGAAGCTTTGCAAAACCGTGAGTATACTCGACACCCTTTTTACGTTTTACACTTTTGGGTGCAACACGTTTACATTATCCAACTTACACAATCACACATACTTTATTCAATCATAAACAAACAATCCAATAATACATGTTTAATACTTTATACTTGATTCGTACTTGCTGGAACATTCTTATGCGGTATACTTGTAATTAACTTCGTATAAGCCTCCCCTTAACATGTATAGCGCTATAGGAGTAACGCACCGCCCATAGTCTTATGGTCATGTTAAGTTTAAACAAAACGGTCCTATCGTTACTACGATAGGATTACGCTGGCGGTAATCTTTGGGTTGACATATATAGTTACATGAAAGATTTACATTAATCTAGATAACAAGTTTTGCCATGTGGATTTGTTTAATCATTTTCTTATACTTATGCTATTTATTAAACTTGCATACTCGCCAATACATCTTTGTATTGAACTATACTTGAACAGGTTGCAGGAAATCGATGACGTTGATGAAGATGAAAGTTAGTAGGGTTGACTAGATACACACTTTAGAAATCTAGCTTTTATTGTTGTATTTGTTTCGAATATTATGTTGTACTTGATTTATGAACTTGTTGTATTTTCCATTTCAAATGTTATACTTGAATTATTATCAATGAAATAAAATCGGTTTTGATTAAATATTGTCGCAATTAATGTTATGAAGTCTCGAGCAATCTCGTCCTCGTCATGCCCCAATGTTTCCGCCATCAGTTGGGGTGTGACACTTTGATCTAAGGCATCTATTGTTGTTGCGTACCACCGTTGAATAGCAACTGTGTGCAGGTGCCAAGTTGGTAATTTGCCACATGTGTTGGTGTTTTTGTTTGGATGCAGTGGCGTGCCATTGACACAAAGGAGCACCAGGGAAAGGGTTTTTATAATTTTATTTCTGGTGTAGCATTTCACTTTGTATAACGTCGGTTTTCTATCTATCATGAATATTTCCCTACCATGTTGAATGTTCCATTCGCGAACAGCAAGGTCCACCTCCTGTTTCGATTTGAAAAATATGCCCAGACGAATGTGTTTTGCTTTGGATTCCATAGTCCATGGGATTATCTTCATAATCCGGACACATGTAATCCCTAAGCTCCTCATCATCTTGAGGGTCGTCATGTGGACCTTGAAAGATAGGCCTGGAAAGTGTCAGCTGAGACAGGGCCAATTCAGTATCTTGGTTAATTGTGGCCTCTTCGTCAGAAGAGCCGTCGTCTGATGGGGGGCTTCTTCACTCTCAGAACTATCTTCAGAGTTGTAACCTTCTGAGTCATCAAAGCCCTCATTATTGTCTTCACCAACTACAAATTGAGACAAAGAACCTACTGGGTTCTCAACAGAAGGCATGAACTGGTGTTCTTGAGTTGTTTGCCCATCTCCTTCGTCGTCATCATTGGATAACTGAGTTTCAACAACATTACATTGTGATGTCATGAATAAGGTTTGTAAAACTTATATGATGGACGTGATGAACTGACTCCCATCGAACATAGATCTCAGCAACGAAGTTACCTTCTGACACTCTGGCTAAAAAGTGCAGCATTTCAACGCCATCTTCATTGAAAATCTTTGTTGTTTGAGATGTGCCTTGATATGTGTATACTAGTAATAATGAAAGGCTAACCGATTCATTCTCGAGTTGAATATGATTACAAATTAAATCAAACAATTCGTGATAAGACATTATGTCGCATAATGAATGAGGTTGTTAGCATGGATTGGTCATACTAAACAATCCCGTTTACATATGAAAATACACTACCCCAGTAAAGTCTGACGAGGTATGGCCGAAAAGAATCCATGGTAACAAAGGGAATTGGTTAGGATAAGTTTTGGTTGTTGAATTTTGGTTTGGGTTTGGGTTGATTCTAACCCTATGGGTATTTATAGTGGTGAGGACCTAGAGATTTGGTGGAGCCGGAACTATAATATTACTTATGAAAATTTAAACAAAAACAAATAAAATTCAATGCAGTGGTACCTAATTATAATATTAGACAAACTTAAATAAAGTACTACACAAACCTAGAATTGAAAATATTACAGACACCTAACTTAGCGTACATTTTGATTAACTAATTAAAGACACAATAGCCCTAATACATGTTGTCCCAATCATCCCATCCGGTCTCTGGAAATGAGAGACTACGATCGCTATCACGAGCGTCTGACCTATAATCTTGAGGTATGCGTCCATAGTCGGGAGTTAGAGGGGACGGTTGCTCGTATGGTGATTCGTATTCTTCACCTAGGTCAGTTGCGTACCCTTCAGCCCAGCTGGGTACGACTTGTGTTGGACGAAGGGTTACGGGCGGGGGGTTATACTGGAGTTTGTTTGACCATCCCCTAGTCGAAGTCGATGCAATTTGAGTCGAGTCATGCATTCGTCATACACTAGGTGCCACTCCTCGTTTGTCGTTCCTTCCCACTCAGGGTGAACGTTGAATGATACCAGTGGAGGATTTAGATGGGGTGATCGGCGTGGCCTAGTTGTGGTTGTTAGGTTGACTGCTGCTGATAGAGGAGGGTATACTACTGCCAATGGAGGAGGCTAGACTGCTTCAGGTGGAGGATGGTAGACTGCGACAGGTGGATTGTTTGACGAAGAAGGCATAGAACGACGACGCAACGATCGACTACGGTTCGACGTTCCGGCTGCATCACTTGGAATATAACCACCACCCATGTTGTATTTGTAATTGCTTTGATTTAAGATATGAATTATGGGGGATGTGGGTGGTAGTATTTATAGGCCATGGAATCAGTTAATCATTTTTAATTTACACCTTTTAAAATTATTTTTGTTAGGAAACAAAAATAGGTATATTGTTTATCCTATAATTTTAAACATATGAGGTATAAATCAAAGTATACTGTTTTCCAACTATAATTGTGAATTCTGACACAAATCAAAAAAATACAATCAATGCTAGACTACATTGCTATGGAAATGTACAATGAAAATGAACAACGAAAATGCAATGACGAAATAATTAATAGAGGACTTGCCCTGAACTATTACACAAACATGTAAAATGTAATTTTAATTATTACACAACATTAATAGAGGAGCTAATTAACACATTTTCATCTCCAAGTACATGAGATCTTCCTATTAAAATGCTTTAACTTGGACGAAAACTTTGCTATGTGATCCTCATCACCTACAGAAATACGGGGTAGAGAAAAATCAAGGCCACTTGAAGAGGCGGTCGGGCGATTGAAGACATACAAAGAAAGACTTAAACCTCATTATGAGGAAGAAAATGATCAAGGCCAATTATTGCTTAAAAAGGAAGATTGGGAGGAAAGAACTAGGTGGGGTGATTTTGATCAATTCGGACAAGGACGTGGTCGTGGTCAAGGTAGAGGTTGTGGTTATGGTAGAGGTCGAGGTGGTCGGTTCCAAAGCAATGAAGACCGAAGGGATCAAGATTGGTATAGAGACAAACAAAATATTAAGTGTTATAATTGTCAAGAATACGGACATTATGCGAGTGAGTGTCCTAAGAAGGAAACAAAAGAAGAAGAGGCGAATTTGATTCGTGATGAAGATAAACCGACATTGCTTTGAAGAAACGGGTTGACATCAAGATTATGGGGAAATTGTTGGATAATCTTAATGGGCTTCAATTGGGTCAGAAGTGTTTTTTGTTTTAATGGGTCAAATAATGGGCCATAGCCCAAGTTAAGTCTATGTGATAAATTAGTCCATGTAGTAGTAGTACGTAAGTTTGAATTTGTTGGTTAAGATGTTTTGTTTTAAATAATTTAGTTGGTAGTGGGCTAGTGGAGTTTCGACCAAGTTAATAGGGTGAACCGTTGGGTAAGTAAATGTACCGGTTCATTAGGAGGGTTCATGTTAAATAGGTACTAGTAGGTTGAGTGAGTACTTTTGTAGCCTATTTAAGGCATGCTTTGATATTGATTGAATAATACACACCTTCCCCATCTTATCTCTTCTGCAATTCATATTGTTTATATTATTCTTTCTACCGAAAATACATTTATATACTTTTAGTGTTATATTTAAGTTTAATCCAACAAGAGATCCTTGGTTTAAACCTGGATCATCAGAAAAATGATTTATGATTATTGATGTAATACGTTAAGAGAAACATTTGCCGGTAAAAAAACCTCTATTGAACAATCAACCACATTCCATATCTTAAGCACATGGATCTATCGTAAATAAAATCGCAAGGTCACACAATGCACTTGCAGACAAGCGTCGTAATTGATTTGTAACCTCATCGCGAATCGTATTAAGCTTTCTAAATTCTGCTTCCAACATGTCAATGTATAAAAGATCCTTTTACTACAGCATGAAATTTTCTTTTCTCAATATTTCCGTTATTTTAGAATCACTCGATGATGACGATGCCATTTAGAAAAAAAAAAAAAAAAAAAAACAACCTGAAACTTTGAGCAAAGAAATATACTAATTATTTCTAGAAAACATTTCGGACACACTATCAATGGGGTTTCAGAAAAAAATTATAATTTTCTTGGGTTTGGTGGTCTGTAAAAAAGCCAATTGAAGTTATTATTCTAGTAAGGCTAGTGGGTGTGGAGGAGGTTAATTCTTTGGGGATAATCCGTCAGATAGGTGGCCACGTCATCGGGTGTGGGGGATGAGCCCCTTTATGTATACATATATATGTATGTATATATATGTAGGGTGGGGTTCTAGAGTGAACACTAGTGTATTTGCGAACTGAGTGAACAAATCCTGGCCATTGATCTACACACGTGTATGGCCGGGATCTCATCAACAAATCGTAAAATACACTAGTGTATTTCAACATCAAATCATGGCCATTGATCTACACACGTGTATGGCCAAGATTAGTTCACTCGGTTCGCAAGCTACACTAGTGTTCACTCTTGAACCTGATCCTATATATGTAAGTATATGTGTGTGTGGGATAAGAAATAAATGGGCCCGTCGCGAGCGTCAATGGAGGGACGATGTGGACGGGGACAGACCAAAAGGAGCGTTGTGGACGCCCCTCGACGGATCTCGACGACCCTGATCAACGTCCCCCGCACCCACTAGCCTAATGCCTACCACCCAAAGCTAGTCATGGTATTCAACATTAACACCTGTGGAAATGTGTCTTTTCTTTATCCTGAAGGGTTTAAATCATGCAAGGAACAGGTACATATATGAAATTAGAAGTATTTAGGAGTATGTTAGTTTGCCGTTAAAAAAAGTATGTTAGTTTGCCGTTAAAAAACACACACATTTAAAGACAGAAACAATGACTTTTCTTTATTAAAATAATACAATAAACTATTTGTTAAGAATCTTGGCTTTAAAGGTGCTAATGTCTAATGCATGCAAGCAAAGGCCATAGTAACCAGCGTCACTTTCCAACGTTGGTTGCAGCTTGAACTTCAGCGATTTGGTGCGGCACGATGTAGACTAGCAACTTTCCTCGAACTGTCACAAGAAGTAAGACAGCCGCCGCGCGTGTTACAACAACGGTTCCCAGGTGATGGAACAGGGCCTCGAGCGAGAGACGATAACAGAAGGTACTTGGTATCATCATACTTTATTGAAGGTTTCTCAAATATTCCATCAAGGAGTCTACAACCTTCATTCGGTTCAAAACTCGTGAAGATCAAAATAAATGATGCAATTAGGGCTACAACTTTGAGATTTGGTATCATCATGTTTTGTTGTTAATAAAATTGGGACAAAATTAAGAGATTGTAAATGGGTTGGGCTAAAGAAGACTGGGTTGGATTTTTCACTACAGAGAAGTAAATATTGGGTCTGTTAAGTAGAACAACGATTTACGGAAGGAAGATGGTTAAAGGAAGGACAATAGGGTTGTTGAAGGGAACGAAGAATATGCTGGAAGCTGATTTGGTTGAACTTGGAGATGGGTGTTTTGAGAGGTGGGATGCAACTTAGATGACCTACAGATGCCAGTCATCAGTGACTTGAAAACTGATACTATTGTTAAGAGCTTTCATCAATTGTTAATATATAAAATATATGGGAAGAAAGTTGATGAATGGAGACTTATTTTGATGGTTTGCATGAAGGAGTTATAGCCTCTATTTATAGGGTGAGTGGTTTGCATATTATATTATTTGACTTTGACTATGAATTGGAATTTGGAACGTTTCTTGCGTTTACGATGACATTTCGGTTGCACCGTGTATAACGAAATTTAGAATGGAATATTCTAACCATATATATATATTTTTTTTAACGGCAAATTTCTTTTATTCCTATTGTTTGTGGGACTTATACCCAAGACCTCCCTCTCCCAAGATGTTTAAACGTTTTGCTTTTGCCAATAGACCACCATCCCATTGGTATTCTAACCATATATGTACGGTATAATTCTTACCATACTTCTAAGTTATTATTTTATTTTTTATATGCTATTTCTTTTGAACAGTGAAAACATACTATTCTATCGTTCACTCCTCAAATTCATATAATTGCTTACGTTTTGAGAATTAAATTCACACCACTTTAAAGATGATGAACACTTGTTACCACTAGGCTCAGACCCATCTTAAGAGCAAGTTAATCGAAACAGCCGCTTTAGGCCACATATTGATTGGGGCCTCATCTTTGAGATTTAATATACTATGTTTACTTGGGTTGTCGTGTATTAGGTTAACATTTGTTTTTGAACGGCTATTTTTTTTTTTTTTTGGGACTTGAATCTAAAACATCTCTATTTCTAATCCAGATTAAATATAAACCACTGACTCTTTGGTATTAGGTTAAATATGCAGGAAAGCAAAGAAAGCAAAATAAAAAATAAATAAATAAAAAAAGCCCCTTTACTAAAGTTTGGACTGTTAGAATTGAGTTTATTTTTGCTTATTATGCTTGGTTTTTACTAATTTAAATTACTTTTTGAGTCCCTTTGTTTTAGCGGTTTTAACTAGTTGAGTCCAAAAGCAAAAACTTTAACGACCTGAGTCCATGTAAACATTTTCATTAACCATTTGCGTCCTTTTGAGTCCAAATTTTAATATTTTGAGTCCAAATTTTTTGGACTCAAATCGTTATAAAATGAACAAAATTGGACTCAAAACGTTATAAAATAAATAGCTAGGGACTCGAGGCATTAAACTTTTTGATTTTGGACTCAATTGGTTAAAACCACTAAAACACAGGGACTCAAAAAGTAATTTACTCTTAATTATTTTATTACTTAATTTACTTGACTATTGATTTTAGGTGATTATTTTTACCTCTAATTTTGCTAATCATTAATCATATAATGTTTAATGATTTTATTGATTCTATTAAACTCCCGTTCATACCCTTATAGTTGAACACTTGATTTGAAAATTGGCCTTAAATTTTTTCGCTTTAGGCTCCAAAATCATTAAGCTGGCCTTGACTAGGCCATTGGCTTTATCTATTTCCCTCATCTATTAATATGGAATCATGAAATAAAATCATCTCGATTTTTGTCACCGCAGATGTTGGCTTCTAAAGCAATGAAAGGCGAATTCGTCTCTTCACGGGACATTGATGGGAGCCGAAAAAAGAAGCATTTTCTACCGACACCAATCATTTCTTGTGGGCTAAGGCGAAAGGAAGTTTTGAGAGCTTTATATAGGAGGTTCACCCTTCTTAAAGGATCATGCTAATCACACACAGCCAAAATAATTTTCACACCCCTAAGCGCTCCGCTTTGGCCATAGCGCGGCGCTTAGGGCGACAAAAGGTGATACGAGGTTTCGAATGACTGACTGAGTGACAGACTGACAGACATAAAGCTTCCTAGGTTTCAGTCGCCCCGTGAACCCTAAGCGTCGCGCTTTGGCCATAGCGCGGCGCTTCGATCCCAAATTCTGGCTTTAAATCACTGGCCAGACAACATATTCATCACTCGAATTGTTTTCTGTCGATCTTCTTTGCTCTATTAGTTAAATTTTTTGAAAAAACGATGTCGTGGTTCAGTAACTATCTTTTCGGTGATTATTCTGACGAGTCGGTTGTTCCTGATTCTTACGAGGGGACCGCTATTTCTGACTCGTTTGAGAAACCGGTGTCGTCCAACTTGAGGGAGACAGAGGTTGTATCTGGCATTCGTTATCGTGATAACACGGTGCAGCTGGATTTGAATACCCCTGTGGAGGACCCTTACGCACAACAAGGTTATTCGAATTTCGGTTACGGTGGCGAGTATAGCTTTGTACAGCAGGAGTGTTATCCAAACGACAGTTACGGTTGTCAACAAGGTTATTCGAATTTCGGTTACGGTGGCGAGCAAAGCTTTTTACAGCAGGAGTGTTATCCAAACCAGAGTTACGGTTGTGAACAGAGCTTTGAACATCAAGTCTATTCGAATCTCGGTGACGATGGTGAGCCGGAGGATGTGTCTGTTGACGAGGAAGGTTGTTACCCGGTTACATTTTCGTTTGATACAACGCAGACCTTTTCGTCACGTAAAGAGTTTGTGCGTTGGGTACAAGACACGGCAAAAGACAATGGTTACCTCATTGTGACAAAGAGGTCGAATAAAAGAGGAGAGAATTACAAGATTTGGTTTCAATGTACTTTTGGTGGGGAGCATAAGAGTGTAGCTACACAGAGGAAAACGGGTAGCAAGAAAATAGGCTGCCCGTTCGAGATGATCGGGTTTTCGGAATCATCCGGAAGTGTTTGGAGGATCGAGGTGACGAAGACGAAGCATAACCACACTCCTATTGAAAACTTCGAGGGTCACGCGTATGCGAGAAGGCTTTCTTCGGAGGACAAAAAACTGGTTAAGGAGTTGGCAGAGCAAGATATTCGCAACCAAAGTATTTGGCGAACGCTGACAAAAAACAATCCGGCTAGAAAGCTTATTCCGAAAGATATACACAACGCTGTTCAGAAGATCAACGCCGAAAAAAATGTCCTTGTCTGTTGACCAAAGCCAAAGCGCCCCGCTTTGGCCATAGCGAGGCGCTTTGGATGTGCAAAAAGACAAACAGCGTGTGCGAATAGACCCAGCCCTTCTTAAATCTCATTCTTGAAAGAAGATATATATTGATGGAAAGGTTTGGTATCCTTGTCCTACTATTCTACAGTATTAAAAAATCAGCATGCCATAATGCTTTTGACTGGCGAAAATTCCCCGCAACAAAAACTAATAGTAAAATAAGAGAAGCACTTTTTAGAATTTAAAAAAAAATTGCTCAACTTTCCAACATGTAATGTATTTTTTAATTAAAAAATAGAGTAATACCATTACTTTACTAACAAGAAAATATTCACAATTTAAATTTTACATTATTTTACATTACTAACAAGAAGATTCATCCAAATCATAATGCTGATTATCAACCACTCTACGTAATCCATTACATATTTACATTAGCAAAGCCTAGTCTTCACTTGAGAAAATTAAAGGTGTACATATTTCCACACCAAAATGTCTATTTGCATATCAAACCCTAGTTTATATACACTGTGTATAGGTCTATACATGACGTATAGCCACCTTTTTCAATTTTCAAAAAATCTCTGATATGATGAGTGAATTTGTCCCTTTATATACGTCGCGTATAGATCTATACGCCGCGTATAGGCCTATACGCCACGTATATAAAGGGTGTTTTTTTAAAAAAATTGTTATACATTATTTATCGTTTTAGCAAACTTTTATAATAAGTAATTTTTAAAAATAGATAAATAAAAAACATTGCTAAGTATTCTATCGTCTAGTTTAATATACGCCTCGTATAGCCCTATGGATGTAGCAACATATAGTGTAGTATAAATCTCGTAGAGGCCTATACGTGTAATATAATATTGTATCTTATCCTATCGTATCGTATAGTGTAGTAAAAGCATTGTTATGTATTCTATCGTATGGTATAAAATATGTCTCGTATAGGCCTATGGATGTAGTATCGTATCATATAGTGTAGTATAAATCTCATATAGGCCTATACGTGTAATATAAAATTGTATCTTATTGTATCGTATTGTATTGTATTGTATCGTATAGTGTAGTATAAGTCATGTATCTTATCGTATAGTCTCGTATAGGCTTATAGGTGTAGTATAAATCTTGTATATGTCCCGTATAAGCCTATGGATATAGTATAGGTCCCATATAGGACTATATGTGTAGTTTAGGTCCAGTTCATGAAGACACCATGTTGAAAGGGTAATTCTTAGACAACACGATAACAAAAGCCCTAGATGATTTAATCGCACTCTTTAATGTTGGTTTCAACGGTTCTTCGGTTTCGATCTCTTCATCGTCCAAAAATGTCTTGATACCAGCATTCAAAAGGGCGTTGTGGAGGTGATCGGTGAAACGATTACGAGTGTCAGAACCTCTAAAATTTAAAAATACGCCATATGTATGGTTATCATCATCATTGATGAGGATTCTGGTAAAACTTCAACTATTATGGATATGAAATTTTGGAAGGAAGCTTTGAGTGAAGAAATGAGCAGGGATTAGATGTGGAAGAAGCCATGTGAATTGTGTAATGTTTTATAGAAGTGTTAACTGCCATTTTCGTCCCTGTGGTTTGGTCACTTTGGCCATTTCAGTCCATTTTTCAAAAATGCGCCATTTTCCTCCCCGACGTTCTGGAAAGGTGCCATTTCAGTCCAAAAATCATAACCCAGTTAAGTCGGTTTGTAAATAAGGACTGATTGTGTAAATTTGTAACATAAAGGACCATTTAAGTAAAATGTATAAATATTAATATAATTATAAAATATAATATATATATATATATATATATAATGTATACACACAGACGAGAGAGGGAGAAAGTCGGAGAGAGAGAGAGAGACGTTGATGGTGGTGGTTCCGGCGGCGGCGGCGGTGGTTCCGGCGGTGGCGGTGGTGATGTCGTTTTTCCAGCGATAACCATGTTTGCATGCTTATTCTCCTCGACTGAACCAAGTTCCCCACGCGTTTTATTTGTCCGATACCCGTGCCTGACACCCATCCATTCGATTTTTATTTTATAAAACTTAGAAGTGGTTTATCCACTGATAATTGTCGATTCGATCCAATTAAGTTGTGTTATAAGTCTCCTGGTACACCCACGAACATCACACACCAGACAAAACTCACAAATACATCCGAAATCGCTCCTGTTCACGTCTGCAAATAAGTCGCCGGAAAACGTTGCCGGACTTAGCCGATTTCTCCCTTCCGACCGATACCGGTCACGTTTTATTCGATATTTCGGTATGTTCTTGCCTATTCTATGTTCCTGTAAACTTAATTGCAATATAATCCAGTATAGATATGGTAATCGGGCTGTTTGACTTCTGTTGACCAACATTTGGGGAAGATGATGAACAGTACATCATCTTGGTCTTCATCACCACTGCCGCCGCCTGCAACTCACCGGAAAAACGGCACCCCCACCGTCGCCGGTTCTCTCTCCCGCCTCCTTCTCTCTCTCTCTCTCTCTCGTCGTTATCTCTCTCTCTCTCTCCGACTTTCTCCCTCTCTCGTCTGTGTGTATACATTATATATATATATGTAATCTGTTATCATCATCACCACCGTCGCCGCCGGAACCACCGCCGCCGTCGCCGGAACCACCACCATCAACGTCTCTCTCTCTCTCTCTCCGACTTTCTCCCTCTCTCGTCTGTGTGTATACATTATATATATATATATATATATATATTTTATAATTATATTAATATTTATACATTTTACTTAAATTGTCCTTTATGTTACAAATTTACACAATCAGTCCTTATTTACAAACCGACTTAACTGGGTTATGATTTTTGGACTGAAATGGCACCTTTCCAGAACGTCGGGGAGGAAAATGGCGCATTTTTGAAAAATGGACTGAAATGGGCAAAGTGACCAAACCACAGGGACGAAAATGACAGTTAACTCTTTATAGAAATAAAGTCCAAGTCTACCACTACTTTTGAAATAGGACCTACTGAAAATTACCTAAGACTATCAGTAATTCGGAAAAAGTAAAGAAAGATTTAAATAGGGATCAATGTAAGTCGTTTATGTATGTGGTATATAATAAAGAAAAGACTCGAAGTAAAGTTGCTTCAAAACTTATGGTGTTATTCATCATAATTTCCGAGTTGATACGGTTATTTTTTCAAAGAGGTTTGAGAATCAAAAGTTTGTGAAACATACTTACTTTTTTATTTATTTAAAATAGAAAACTTATCTTTTTAATAAAACTTTGCTAAAACGATTAATATTGTATAAATGTTTCTAAAAAAAACAACCCTTTATATACATCACATACAGGGCTATACGCAACGTATAGTAAAAAAGACCATTTTACCCCTAGATTGGGGGCTATACGCAGCCCAAACATGGGGTAAAATTGTCTTTTTGACCCTTTATATACGTTGCGTATAGGCTTATATGCAGCGTATATAAATGGTAGTTTTTTTTATAAAACTATTAATAATGTATAAATGTTTCTAAAAAAACATTATATACGCCGTATATAGGCCTATACGCGGCGTATAGGAGCAACCAGACCAGAACTGACATCAGTCAGACATTAATTTTTATGCAACCTATACGATGCGTATAAATCTATACGCAGCGTATATAAACTCTAAAGTGTACAAATAGACACCTTGGCTATGCGATTGGGTGTTACAATAGTTTGAGACAAATTAAATGCTAAAAGACTTGGAAGACGCGTAATTTTCCATGTGATTTCTACAGATGAATTTATAAGTATATCCGATCCGTGAAATATTATTTTATTCTTAGTTCAAAAAGCTATGGAAAATTGAATAGTGATATTCAATCTACAACCCCATATGGCTTCAAGTTCTGTTTTTACATGTTTTTATAGCGACAGGATTCAGAAATTTTTTCTATTGGATTTCTTTTGTTAAATTTTCACTAATTTTTCCAAATTATATAAGGTTTTCACTAATTTTTTCTATTTTTTTCAAACCTAATGGGTTCCTGGAAACCCACAAATATAGGCTAGATCCGCCCCTATGTTTTTATCCGGTTAAGTCATGAAAATGAAAATTGTTATAACCAATTTTATATTGATAAGAGTACGTAAGGATTGCAATCCTTCTATATTTTTTTAAGTTCTTTAAAACTAAGATGATTCTAGGGTTCTTTAATGGTTATTGTAATGAGAAAATAAAATGTGGCAATTATTCACATTTCTTGTACTTTTTTTCGAAATGTAAATTTCATTCACCCCGCAACCCTATCAAACTGCATGGACTGCAAAAACAACAACCAAATTACACCATTCAACCTACATAAAGAGACTTTAACTTAGATCTATTTCCAAGCTACAAAAAAAAACCAAAAGACTTAATATTATCGAAAAGACTTTAAACCGTAGTCCTCTTATTGGAAAATAGCCTCTCATTCCTCGCTTACACCAACACGCGATGTAGATAATGCCTTTGACCACCTTCGATGAATCGATCCTTTTTACCCATTCTCAAGACATCATGGTGAACCAGAAAATCTCTAAAAAACATAAGAGGGGGTAACTTGCACCATTAATATATATTCTGCCACACCCCCATCGCAATCCAGTAAGATTTAAGATGTGCTCAACCAATTTCGGGTCACCATCACACAACACACAGGAAATTCATCGGCACATGAACACCCCGGCCTTCTGGCTAAAGCATCCCGAGTAGGGATCCGGTTTAGCTCACTCCGCCACATAAAAATATTGTAATTTAAAGGAACCCAAGAACACCAATCCATAATTTTTTTTACTATAATACCAAACTCAAATCAACCTCTTAACCGACTTCACCGAGACCACCATTAAATCCTCTCCCATCCAAACAAGGGCGTAGCTTTGTGGGGGGGCGGGGGGGCCGCCCGACCCCCTGAACTTTTCGCTCAATAGTCCCAGTATGTAGTTTTCGTATACAATTTTTTAGGTATATACGTTTTCGACCCCCCAAGCTTCGCCACTTCATCCAAACCCATCTATTACATCCTACGTAGGTAATCGCACCAAAGATAAAATAGACAAACCTGCCTATAATCTTATACATACATCTACTAACATAACTACAAACTAAACATTAATATATCCGGTTACTGAAATTAAACAAAAAAAACATTAAGACTATATTTGAAGAAGAAGAAGGTAGGAACATTGGAGTGTAATAAAATTTGATTTTAAAATTGAGTCTTGTAAGGTTATAAAAAACTATTACTTATCAACCAATTCACGCGAATTGGTTCCATAGAGCATTGCCAACGGGTCGTCCGTTGGGGTGGTCCGGTGGCCAAACCAAAGGGAAGCGGACTTGGCTTGTTGGAGGAGATGATGTGGGGTGGTCCGTTGGTGGTGGGGTGGGCCCCAAGGTGGGGTCTTGGCTTAAATAAAAGAAAATTTATTTTTAATGATTTATTTAAAAAATAAACTCTTATGTTTTTGTAAAAGTAAAAAATGAACCTAATAAAATTATATATATGTACACATAAATAAATAAATATATATATATATATATATATAACACAAATTACCCAAAAAAATTACGTAAACCTAAATGAACAATTACACAAACCTAATTTTAATATGACACACACCTAGTTTTAATATCACACAAACCGAAAATCAAATATTTAAATTTTAATAAATAATTAATATGTATATAATTCATAAATGAAGAAAAATATCTCATGAATATAAAAAATTACAATTATTATTTATATGATTTATAAATAGAATATATAAATTATAAATAGTTTAAATAAAGGTAAAATAGGTGATGAGGAGGTTGTTTGGAATGGTTTATTGTTGTGAAAAAAGTGAGGTTTAGATTATTGATGGTATGGAATGACGTGACATATTAACTAGATAGTCTGGATTTTGATCCAGATTTATTTATTGTTGTGGATGTTGTTAACAAAAGATTGGATTTATAATAAATATTTTAAAAGTTCAACTATAAAATATGATTCTAATTGGATAGCTCATTTTTCAAAAGAGAAAATAACATCAAACATGTTGGAAATGACCCTTAACATGTAGCCGAATAAATTAATTAAGTTTTATCAAATGATATAATTAATCCCTAAACTTATGAGGGGTTTACTTGATGGAAATACCCCTAACTATAATTAGGGTTTCCACTTAGATGTTATAATAGAATAGAACAGCAGAGACCAAAAATGTGAGTTCAGGATCGGATCGTAAACGATCACTAGATCTGCGGGGAATTCGATTTAACGTGCGGAATCCATTAAATCGAACCGTAATCGTGCACGAAGACGTAATTAAACAACGTTTTATTACGTAACAACGACAACCGAACAGAGTTTCGACTCAAGACGACAATCGGACAGCAGTTTGGTATAACTTTGTGATTCCATTCCAAATGAACAACAAACAACACCTATTTATAGTCCTACATATTCCGCTTGAAACATGTACTTGACCTCTCGAGCGGAATCACCTACATTGCATTCAAGCGAAATCACTAAAAAATAATATAAAAATCAATTTCATGTAATTTGAACTTCTGATTTCGTGTCTTGACTTTTTGTATCTTGTTTGCATGATGTAAGTGATGATGTCATTGTTATGATGTCATCATTAATGATGATGACATCAATCTTGATCAGAACCGCAACGTAACCAAGACTCGATATAAGACGAAGTCAACAGACAAATGCACCAACAAAAAAGCACACCAGTAACTTCTCTTAAGATTATCTATCGATGCGACAAACACTAAAAAAAATACACGAATGTCTTTTCTCTTAAGATTATCTATCGATCTCTCTTGACATCAAAACGGGAACGAAATAGGATTAATCACATGATGATCTTCAATCGATAATGTATCATCCCTACAAGTAAATACCATTATGTTTATATCTAATTCATTGTTTATGATTAAATCAACATGATTTGGGTTTATGTTTTTCCTATATTTAAACTCAACTATGACGTAGTGTCGCTGCTAAAGGTGTTACAGTAATAGCGACGACATATACCTTTAGCGGCGACAACAGGGTTAATAACGTCCAAGCAACAGAGACAACATGTTGCCGCTAAAACCTTTAGCGGCAACATGTCAGTATGTTTAGCGGCAACATCTGTTGCTGCTATTGTCGCATTTTCTTATAGTGGTGGTGGATCCAGAGAGAGATGGCATAGATAGAGAAAGGTGTTTTGTTACTTTGTTTAAAGATAGAAAGAGATAGCTAAATGAAGGAGATGGAAGATTACAATAATACCCCTAATCTAGACGGTCAAACATATTCTTAGTAACTATTGACTAACATATGGGGACAGGGAGAAATGAAATGCCCACCTCAGGGTTTCATTTGGTAAAAAGTGGAAGGTAGGGTATCATGTTGCAATCTGAACCAAACCATATGATGGCAAATTGCACTTTACTATTATTATTATTATTATTATTATTATTATTATTATTATTATTATTATTATTATTATTAATTGCAAATGCACTTTAGGTGATAAGTGCAGGCTCTCAATCCAAGGGTCTTTTATGTAATTTGTTAAAAGTATTATGTTGGTCAGAATTTATGAGAGCTTCATGGTCAGGACTTAGGATTCCATCCTAGTCCGAATTTTGGTTGTTTGTTTAGTCAGGGTTTGCATTGTATTGGGCTTTGGGCCTTTCTATGTCCTGACTTTAGTAGTCAGGACTTCCCTTTGTATATAAACTCTTAGTGAAATGTTATACATGACGATTTCTTTTGTGGAAAGTTTATTCTTCAAGAAACCCTAATCATTGTCACTGTGTGTGAATTGACGGCTATTGTGTGTGACGTCATTCATCATTCTCATCATTCTTGTTCTACACTTTCTTGATCCAATACCATACAATAGTGATTGCTAGGTGGATTACGCACACCTGGTGATTGTTGTCTGAGTGAGATTCTTGGGTAGGAGAACTTACATTATTATTATTTAACTCAGGTTGTTATAGTATTGGTCTATTAGCACTTCGCACATCATTTTGGTTCTTGTTAAAATGAGCTTTTAATAAATATAATCTGACTAATATTTTCAGATGATTAGAAGGATTTTGATCCTAATTGGTTATCTTTTATATATTTCATTTCGAAAAAACATCTTTTTACATATTCCTTTTAATAGTTTTATTATTTTAAAACTCACTAATACATCGGTTAATTAGATACTAATTAATGGTTTTTTGTATTAGGAAATTATTGTGTCCTAAGATTGATACTTGGTAACTTATGTGAACAATATTTTGATAATGATAGGTATGTTTGTTTGTTACGTGTGTAGTTAGTATTTTTAGGTCTTTTTCCTTAAAACTAGTATGTGCATTGTTTATCATTTATTTGTTACTATTTGAGCACGTCAAGTTTTTGACAACGTTGCAAGGATCGAACCCAGGTTACCCACGTGAAAGGCGGGAATATTTATTTGTTAAACTTATTCTTCAAACCCATTGTATTGTTGTTTGTTTGCCCTAGCTATTAATATAATTCAAGATATATAGATGAAGTTTATGGCAAGAATAAAGAGAGAAATAAGAAAATGAAACAAAGAAAAGCAAACGATAGAGCTAAAAAAAGAAGAGAGATGTACGAAAAGAGTTGCAAGTGAAATAGTCGAACATTAGTATATTAATTACCTTTGTGAAATAGTCTAGTATTAGTAAATTAAGATTTTCAGATGTGTTAGTTAGATGTTCATTTACGGTTGAATAAAAATTGGTAAAAAAAAAACTCGAGAGAAAGCAGGATTTTCATTAAAGTTCTCAACTCTGAGTTCTTATTGAACTATATTATATATAGCTTAGTCTGAAGCCCATTTCCTGCGTGGGTGTACGGACTAACTATCCTCGTGAAACCATTTGCCCTTGATTTTATTATCATACTTAAATTTCTATTTCTATTACCTTCTATCTATTTACTACAAGGCAATTAACTTAGTCATATTTTTCTTTTTTGTATAGCATTTTAACAAATTCATTTATAAATAATGTATTAAGATTACACAATTATTCCAAAATATGTTTGTTATGTGATATATGTAATAATAACACATGAGTCATATTTTTCTTTTTTATAACATTTTAACAAATTCATTTATAAATAATGTACTAAGATTACACAATTATTCCAAAATATGTTTGATATGTGATATATGTAATAATAACACATGAGTCATGTTTTTCTTTTTTATAACATTTTAACAAATTCATTTATAAATAATGTACTAAGATTACACAATTATTCCAAAATATGTTTGATATGTGATATTTGTAATAATAACACATGAGCCGTCTTTCCGGGGTGGGAAGTTAATATGCAGCGGCTGTCAACAAACATGGAATGAGCATGTTCATGTTCGTGTACGTTTATTAAGGAATGAGTCTGTTTATGAACTGTTTACGAACATTTATCGGACGAGATTTCTTGTTCGTGTTCGTTCATTATTTAAATGAACATGTTCATGAACTATTCACGAACAGTTACCGAATGCAAATGAACTCAACAAATGTTTATGAATATAAATGAGCACAACGTTCATGAACACAAATGAATACACAGAAAAATAAATATGTATTTTTCATCACATAGATTACGAAGAATCCACCAAAAAGTATATAAGTACTTAACATAATTCTCCGAACATAGTTAAGATAACTATTAACACAAAATTAAAAAGTTTTGTTGGTACAGTTTTGTGTCTGTAGCTTGTTCTTACGTCATCGTAATGTGTACGGTCTTTGTTTTTGGTCTTGTACAGTTTTAGTCGAGTCGGCCAAGTCAAGATATCCTCCTATCTTGACTTGGCACGACATTTATTTTGTTTATCATGTAAAACAGTCTGCAAAATGTGCAACTATTAGATGTTATTACTGTTTGGATCTCTTTGTATGGTGTTGGCATGTTATTGTCATTATAAGGCTCCCCTCCCACGAAGAGTCAAGGTCTTCGTGGGAATATATGTTGACGAACAGTGGATATTGGTGTAAGAAGGGTTCACCACGAACCCTTAACAGTTCGTAGAACATGGATGTTAAGGAGAGTTAAGCACGAACCCTTAACAGTTCGTAGGATATGGAGGGTTCGTGGGGAATGGGAGTTTGTGGTCTATGACGGTTCGTCGATGATCACCACGAACTCTTGAGTTTTCGTGAGTTTCTTAACAGTTCATGGCCCAGTAACACCCTTCGTAGTGTTATTGGGTATCAGGGCCTATATAATGACACACTTGTTCACCATTTCACTCAAGAGAGTCCTGTGAGTTTTGTAACACTATGTGTATGTGTACTTATGTGTACTGATTCTCTTCATTCAATCAAAGCTTTATGAATCCTTGAGTACTTGGTGTTTGTTCCATTTTGTTTTGGTTTGCATACTTACGTGGATTCCGCACTCGTTAGTGTGTTAACAAACAAGGAAGTAGGTTTAATCTTGATCCGCCAAGTGGACCTACAAGTGGTATCAGAGCTTTTGGACGAATTCATAAATGCTCACCGTATCCAAAACACCAGTATGCTTCAGCAAGTCAATGAACTGACCCCACTTGGGTGGCAAAGCATCAGCAAAGCGCATGACCATTTCTTGTTGTGTAGCAAAAACCTTGTATGAGTGCATCTCACTATGCAAGTGATAGAATCGAGTAGCCATGTCGTACAGTGTTTCAATTCATTTTCCATGAACCGAAATGCTTTGAACTCCTTCTTCAACAAATCATGGCGAATCTTTCTCGTTGCAGCATTTCCTTCTCCTCTAGCTTCCAAGACATCCCACAAGTTCTTTGTACTTGTACAATACGTAAATTGATGATGGATATCCTTATGAAGTGCTTGTGTAAGGATAGCAAAGGCTTTCTTCTCAAGATCATAAGCCTTTTTATCATTTTCGCTCAATCCCGCCAAAGCTTGTGCATTGGAACCTGCTTCTTCGAGAGCTACATTGTATGGCGTGATAAAACATGTCCACAATTCGGTGTTTTGCCCTAAAACGTACATATGAAAACGATTTTTCCATGATGGAAAATCGTTCATGTGATTCAATTTCTGTGGACGATTGTTGCTTCCCGTTTCACTCTCGCTTAAGAGAAGATTTTGAATGCTAGTGTTTTGATTCGCGACGCATGCCCATTGATGTTCGGTAATTTCCATTTTCGGGATCAATCCTTTCACCCATTGTGAAGGATCTTGTGGCATACTTGAGGTTTCGCTCCAACTCCAAGGGTTTGAACTCATTTTGAAGATTTATAAAAACACAATTTAAATTAAAAACACAAACTTGTAACTTATGACAAAGTTACAAGTCTTCTGTGACAAACACAAGTTTTTGTCAACCCACGAACCCATAAATACCTACGAACCCTTAAAAAACCTACGAACCCTTAAAAACCTACGAACGCTTAAAAACCTACGAACACTTAAAAACCTACGAACCCTTAAAACCCAATTAAAAAATTTAAAGCCCAATACAAATATTATTAAGCCCAAAATTAATTTAACTAATACCTAAACCAACAAACTGTGGTCATGAAGACTTAATACCCAATAACAACTAAAGCCCAATAAAACTTTTTCAAAGCCCAAACGTTGACGAAGAGTGTAAAGTCACAAAGACTTAACAGTTCGTCCACGAACCCTTCGTCAACCGTCAACAGGAAAGTTGGTGAGATTCCCCTTTTTATAGCAATTCACTTTATCTGATTTTAGAAAAGATAAAAGCTGGGTATCCCAGTATAGTTAGAAACAAACATTCGAAGATTTTACCTTTTCAAAAATTCATTTTCAAACTTATCTCTACCAAACACAAACCGGTCACTTTTCCAGTCAACAGACTTGCCGGAAAAATTTGACGAACACAGATTTTGAAAGAAATTCTAAGAAAAACCTAGTCCTAGCATGTCTCCATGTGTTTTAACTGGGTTTTTATAAAAATTATCTTCAGACCAACAAGTTTTTACTAAGTTCTAGACACCTTTTAGAAAAACTTGATATTCTTGTTATCAAACACAAAAACCACTTCCAGAAATTTCACAAAGTGTTCAAACACAAAGTTTTGCTTGGTTTTAAACAAGGAAGAGAGCCAAAGCTCTGATACCACTTGTATATTCAGTTTCAGTTTAGGAGTAAATGTGGCACCTCTTGAATAAACTTTAATACAACTAATATTGTTGTGGTTCAACTATCACTACAAGAAAAAAACCTTCTAGGGACGACATTTTGTCAGCTTATAGGGAGGACATGTCATCTCTATAGGTCTTTTTCACCTATAGAGACGAAATATCGTCTCTATAAAATTTGTCTCTACAGCCTCATCCCTATAGGCCATAAAAAATCGTCCCTATATGTGTCGTTGCTATAGAAGAGTTTGTAGAGACGACATGCCGTCCCTACAAGTTTGTGCAAAAAAAAAAATAAAAATTAAACTTAATATTTACTAATAAAAAGAAATGTTTATTCTAATATTTTTAAACCCTATAGAGACGATATGTCGCTCTCTTTAAAAAATTAAAAAAAAAACACCTAAGACCTATAGAGACGACTTGTTGTCTCTATAGGTTTTTCTTTAAAAAAAATAAAAAATATATTTTCACCTACAGAGACGACATGTCGTCTCTATAGGTTCTCTTTAAAAAAAATTAAAATAAAAACATATAAGCCATATAGAGACGACTTATCTTTTCTATAGGTTTTTCTTTATAAAAAATTAAAAAAAAACAGATTTTCACCTATAGAAACGATATGTTGTCTCCATAAGAAATCTGGGCTTTAGCGACGACATATGTCATCGCTATTGGTAGCCAAAATCATCGCTAAAGGCACTAGTGACGACGTGTCGTCACTAAAGGCATCGCCGCTATTGCTTCGTCGCTAATACCCCATAACCGTCTTGCATAATCGCCGTTATATTGTTTTCGTCACTAAAGACTAAACATCGTTAGCGACGACTTATGTCGCCATTGAAGCTTTTTTTTTCCAATTTTGTCATATCAAAACATGCCAATTTTCCGGTTCACGACACACAAAAACTAAATAGATTTAAACTACATAAGCATAAACTACATAAATGTCAAAAACGTAATTCCGCGTTTGTTTTAAGTCACGAACACGTCATTAAATTACATGACATATAAAATGTAATAATTCTACATCATATGTGTCATCATCGCTGCCATCTTCCGCTTCTTCATTGGGTAACTCAAACTCAGCATCTTTGTTTCCAAACTTAGTTGGGTAACTCGAACTCAAAAATTTTGTTCATCTCTAAAATCCGAGTTTTAGAACAAACTGAATATGAGCCTACAGTTTATACATTTCCACTTGTGAGTTCATATATGTAGTTGATTAGTGGTCCTATATGTGGCATGTGCGTTAGTGCATGTTTGTATACACATACCTACGAAAGAGAATAGTGAGCCAGATAATCTATTGCATGTTTATCCATAAATTCTTGTGTAAGTACCCATGATGCATCTGAAATTAACTTCATCAATCCGTCTGCATAAGTACAATGATTATGCACAATTATCACTTGCAACTGGTATAGTTCTTTTCTTATCAGGAATGATAAGAAAAGTAACTTTTGTTGTTTGGTTAGCAATAATGAAATAGTATAATATAAGTTATATCCAATTATAACTAAACTATGTCGTAGCATAAGAAACAAGAATAAATTAATAAACTTAATTGGGTTTATAGGGATGACATGTCGTCTCTATATGCGAATAACATTTTTTTGTATTTTTAATTATTTATTAACCAAAACTAAAAACCAAAACAAAATTATGTTTCCCAATAGAGACGATATGTCCTTTCTATAGATTAGTTTATTTATTTTTTAAAAATTTTATTTCAAACATTTTTGAGACGATAGTCCTTTCTATAGGTTAGTTTATTTATTTTTTAAAAATTTTATTTCAAACATTTTATAGACGACATGTCGTCTCTATAGGTTTAAATATATAAATAAATATATATATATATATATATGTTAAAAAATAAGAATAAATTAATAAACTTAATTCGTCTCTATATGCGAATAACTTTTTTTGTATTTTTAATTATTTAATTACCAAAACTAAAAAACAAAACAAAATTATGTTGCCCTATAGAAACGACATATCGTCTCTATATGTTAGACATTTTTTTCCAGAACAAATTTGGAATGGTGGGAAATTTTGCCGCCTAAATTAAAAACAAAATTTACTAGTCAAACTTTTTAGAGACCACATGTCGTCTCTATAAATTAAACTTTATTTTTTTAGTTTTATTTTAATTTTCATACATATTTATCATCAATAAAATTAAATCAAAAGTAAAATATTTAAAGTTATAGAGACAATATGTTGTCTCTATAAATTAAAACGTTTTTTTAAAGTTTTCAATTCAACAAATTAGAGAATAAAAAAAAGCAAAAAAAAATTATTTTCACCTTATAGAGAGGATATGTGGTCCCTATAAGGTAACCTATCCTAAAAGGCACGAAAACCCTATAGAAACGACATGTAGTCTCTATAGGGTGATCTATAGAGAGGATCTGTGTTGTCTCTATATGGGTTTTTTCTTGTAGTGATTGCGTGAACAGTAAGTTAAACTACTCATTCATGTCCCCGAAAAACTGGCCATCGGATTAACAAAGGTTAAATAAGTCCGGTCATCATCTCATGAACTTTTGCTTTGGGTTCACACTATCCACTACCGATTCGATCCATATTAACCCATGTTCATCCCTTTGTGATATGTAATAAAGCTTAGCCTAGTAATTAGAATTGTCTAGCTTTTTAGGACACAGAATTCACATTTATGGTAAATTTTTTGAAAATGAATTCACAGTTTCACACAAATGTAACAAATTTTACAACGCTCCCCAAGTCATAAAAAAGGTTATTTTCTGAAGTGACGACTAGGCTTAGCTTAGTCTAAGAGATTGCGTATAACAGTTGATATTTAATTAGTATTATATTTATATAGTGCAGAGTTCAAATGAGAAGAATATTTTTATAAGAAGAAAAAAGAAGAAGTTTAAACTAATAAGAATCCTTCATTTTACTTCATTTAATATTTGCATTTAATTTTAATATAAAGGTATATTCGTAAACTTACATAAATCATTAATTTGTATTCTTCCCCTTTAATAACTAACTAAATTAAATTTGTAACTCCTTTTCAAAATATATATTTTTTCCAAATTAAAAAAATAACTTAATTTAAAGTGTAGAATAAATTACTAGTTGTGTAGGATAAATTACGAGTTGTGTAAGATATATTTCGAGGTGTGTAAGGTAAACTTCGACTGTGTAGGATAAAATTCTATAACATGTAGGGTATATGTAGGGAAATTTTGATATGTGTAAGTTTTGTAGATTATATGTAGGATAATTAATGATTAGTTGACTAATTAATTAAAAAGAGAAAAATTAATGATATGAGTTATAAATGAAATAGTATTTTACTAATATGTCATTTCTTCTTTTTCTTCTCACATTAAATTTCTTCTCAAATGAATCTTCCCCTATTTATATATTATTATTACTAGGTTTTTACCCGAGATTGCTTCCCGGGCTCGGGAAAGTTATTTATATTAATTAATTACTTTTTGTTTGTAATATGACCACATTACATCAACCATCTAATTCGATTAAACAACAATGTCTTCAAATCACCGGATTAGATCATGAACTCATATTAGAGGACAAACAAAAGCACAACAGGACCATATGAATAATATCATTTCCACTTTTACTTCAATGCACTTACATGATAGGGTAATTTGGGATTTTGAAAAAATCTTTGTTTTTTTTACCTCTTTTACAAAATAAGATGTTGACCAAATTTGAAACAGATGTTGACCAAAAGTCAATAAGATATTGACAAATAGTCAAACAGATGTTGAGCTTAAACAGATGTTTGGTTTAAGGCCAAACATCTGTTTATGGCCAAACATCTATTTAAGTCCAAATATCTGATATAGAAGGAGAACATCTGTTTAAGGCAAAACATCTGTTTAAGGTCAAACATGTGTTTAAGGTCAAATAACTGTTTAAGTCCAAACATCTGATATAAAACACCAAACATCTGTTAAAGGCCAAACAACTGTTTAAGCCTTAACAGATGTTTAACTTGTTAAGATCTACTGTCTTCTCACACAGTTTTCCTCTTCAAAACACTGTTGAACCTAACATGGAAAGTTATTTAAAAACACTGTCTTCAAATCACTGTTTTAACCAAACAACGGTTTCAACCAAAGTTTTAACCCAACAGTGGTTTTAAACCACTATTTTAACCAAACAGCGGTTTAAACCACAGTTTTCTGAACAGTAGTTCCAAACATCTGTGGACATCAATCTGTTGACCAAAGTCAACAGATTTATCAACCACTGTTTTATTTTCAAACATTTGTTCCCAATAACAGAGCTTTGATCATTTAAACATACCTTTGCCAATATTACAAGCTTTTACACTATCAAACCTAAATATTTATACAAAGTACAAGTGTTAAACAACATACAAAGTTCATCCATCAGTTGACCCAATTCAACAGATGTATCAACCACTGTTTAATTTTGAAACATATGTTCTCAATAACAGAGCTTTGATCATTTAAACAGACCTTTGCCAATATTACAAGAATTTACACTCTCAAACATCAATATTCATTTACTTAATTTTAATAACAAACATTATTAATAATTTTAACACAACTGATTATATAAAAAAATACAATTGTCAAAACAGATAATAGTATTCAATAAAATACAGGATCCTAATTCCTAATCTATTGGTGTAACAGTAGTTTCGATAAGTAAAGCTCCTTTCGGACCATTGTGGTTGTCAACATGTTGGACGTATTTCAGAAGTTCATTGGTCAGATCAACTTCAATCATATCCCCCCAGATGCTTGTTATCAGCCACTTGTTGTCTTCAATTATATTAGTACTTCGGCGTGCATCAACATAATCAACTACACGAGGATTATTTAAAACAAACATCTTCTTCCAGCCTTCTTCTTCATATCTGAGCAAATCAGCAGTTAGCTCAGCAGACTTTCCAATAACAATCAAATGCAACCTTTTTGCAATGGTCAAAAAATGACCTTGGCAAGGATTGACTACAATACTCTCAGGAAAGTGAAGCATTCTGAAAGTCTCACTAACAACATCAAAACAAACGATGTTCCTCTCACCTAGTGGATACCAATAACTTGAAACCATAAAATATATGGTTTTATCAGCATAAACTCCTGTAGACCATGAATAACGACTTGAACTATAATTGTTTACGATACCGGAATTTATTGTTGTCCATGACTCACGACGTCGTGAGTAAACACGAGCAGCAGTTACATTACGGTAACATCTGATGTTCAGCACTTTCAGATCATTGAACTGGTCAAAATAAATTCTACCGGTATCAGAGTTTCAATGATGATTGTAACTAAAGTAGTCATCAAACAAAACCTTATACTGCCTAATAGTTGGATTCCAAAGAATCAACTAACAGCAAATCCCTTCATTGGAAACTAACAACAACCCATTAAATGAAGATAGAATACGTAAGAAGCTAGAGTGGACATTGTTAGGAAAACTTAAGGTTTTACTACTAACAACATCCAACTTACCACCAACTACGTCGTCAATGACAATTGACGTGTCTTTAAAGGATAATAGTTTCTTTTCTACTGAATCTCCACTTCGGAGAGCATGCATCATCTGAAATGCATGACTTGACAATTCCGTATAAAATTTCTTGGAAAGACATTTGAAATGGCAAATATCTTCTGCAGAGAGCCTTGAGAAAACCTCGTCAACAATCACTTGAAACCCAAATTTTTCCATCCTGCAGAGAGCCTTGTGAAAATCTTGTCAACAAAATTTTTGAAGATGATTTAGTAGATAGATGAAAATGGTAATGATCAAAACCTCTGCCAAATGTATTTTATATACCCAATGAAGAAGGCTATGACTAAATACATCGTCAGACGAAAGAATATCATGCGACATTCATTAGGATTTTAATGTATTTACATGGGAAAAATATAAAATTAAACACGTTATTATAATTACAATTAACCTATTCATTTACCTATAACACGCCTTTAGCATAAGACAGAAGTGATTGCTTAACGTGCATTAATTGCAAAGTATATATCCCAAGGCATTTTGAATTTGAAATTACCGGCAATTTCAAAACCACTGCTATGGTATATGTTTGCCAAAGGAAATATCTGCTAAGTTATACTTTCTTGGCTATGGGCAGTAGTTTGCTGATCTGATTTGAAAGCAATTGTCATGATGAGTTTTCTAATAGCATTAATTATTGATTTAATTTGCAACAAATAGTCATCAAGAATTTTTTTTATTTTGTAATTTAACTTTAAATTTTATCATTAAAACAATGTTTTAAATTAAATACTGTTAAACATCTAATCTGGACATAAACAAATGTTTGAAATTAAATAAATATTTGACCTCAAACATCTGTTTGAACATAAGCAGATGTTTGAAATTAAATATTGTTAACATAAACAGAGATATAATATCTACAGTTTGGACATATAAATATTGTTAACAAAAACAAAGATAGAATATCTACTGTTGATGATGAACCACTTTTGTTGTTGGGCAGTGGTTCATCTTTGAGTTTGTATAGGTTTGTCTCGAGAGATAAAGTATAGAGAACCACTGCTACACTAAACACTGTTACATAAGAAGGACTGATACATAAATACTAAAGTTGAATCCGCTGTAGAAGCTGTTATAACTACACCATAAGTGCTAGTCTTTAACAGGACTTTGCCTTCAACATTGCATAGGCCTCATGAGACAATAAGCCCATCAGTCTTTATATGGAGCAGAAGTTAATTATAACAGTCCTTAGCATGATCAGCTGTTATAACCAAACCATAACCCTTTGAGAGGTTGACCATTAAACAAATCCTTGACACTATCAATCATCTGTTGACTTACCAAACAGATCTTCAGACACAAATCAACATCAACATAATCTGAATATTACTGAAACAATAAATAATAAATAAAAATAAAACACAACAAAGATTCATAAAATTAAATTTATTCAGGACCTTAAAACTAAAAGTCCAATAATTACATGACATACTGAACAATATTAAAGTTCAAATCTAAGAATACAGCAAGAATTAATAAACTTTAGTTTCCACTACATCGATTGCTGAACCTCTTGATGTATGTCCTTCAGCATCGCCATAAACTGCACGTCTCTATCACCACACTCCATATTACTGACAACACAAATAAGAATAAGAAACTAACCTAAAATGCAAACGTCTCTTTTTCATTTTTATTGCACATCTAAGTTTTCACGATATTGGACGAATCTATACTTTCTTTAAAAGAAGAAAATCTTCCTGGCGCAAGAAAAGGTGACTTTGGATTTAACGGAAATAAAAAAAAATGGCACATGTAACTTTAAAGTTGCATCTCTGGCATCAAAAAAGGTAACACATGCAACTTTTCACGATGTTGCAACAATGATACTGCAGCATCGATATTGAAAGGTTAATGTGGGATGCGAATTTACATTGAAACAACGATGTTGGAACAATGATACAGGAACGATAACATGTAAACATTATCAACAAACATTCGAACAAAGAAGTGTAATGGGAAATTAGCGGCTAAATCACAAGAAATATGCATTTGAGAGAGAAAGATACGCTCACATATATGAGCGAGCGATATTTGAATGTGAAATCAGATAATTGTATCTTATTTATAGGATAAAAATATACATGGTTTGAAATTTGAATTTCAAAATTACTGTTATTAATTAGTAATTACTGATTTGATTTGAAAGCAATTGTGATGATGTTTTTTGGGAACTGATATGCAAAGTAGGAAAAAAAAAAAAAAAGAGAACGTCAATTTTAAATTACCATCTTACATATTTTTATTTCAAAATTTCAAAATTACTGATATTATCAGTGATCTGATTTGAAAGCAATTGTCATGATAACTTTTCTAATTTTTATTTTAACTTTAACTATTAACTAAGAGATAATAACCGTCAGTTTGAAATTCATATTTTGCATATTTTAAAAGTCCAAAGCTCAAGAAATTACCATTAATTATTGATTAGATTTGCAACAAATAGTCAAAAAGTATTTTTTTATTTTTTAATTTAACATTAAATTTCATCACGAAAATAATGTTGGAGGAACTCTTATCACATTGCAATATAAAAATTAGGTAAAATGGTAATTTCATTTTAATTCTAGGAAAACCGTTGATGGTCAATATCAATGGATGTCAACACTAAAAAAGTGACAAGTGGCTATTTTATCCTATCAGTGGATACCGAACAGTTTTTTAAACACTGACATTTGGTAAGTCAATGGTCAACACGAAGATTGAAGAAACAGAGGTTATATTTCATCAGTAGATAAGTTTTAACAATCAACTGTTTCACAACCAAAACAGCGGTTGTAACAGGCTTTTAAACAGATGTTGTTGCTTAAACAGATGTTTCGCCTTATATATATCAGTTGTCTGGACTCAAAACAAAACTTTGAACTTAAACAGATGATTGGCAATAAACAGAAATTAGGCCATAAACAGATTTTTGACCTTAAACAAAACTTCGAGCTAAAACAAATGTTTGCCCATAAACATCTGTTTGCAAAAAAAGACCAATTTCAAAAATACTATACCCAAACAATCAAAATGAGGAGCTTAATAATCATACATGTATACTTTATTTTTATTTATTTGTATAAAAATGAAACAATTGTTCAGTTTATATTAAAGATCAAATCAATGAAGGGATTTGATAAATATTGTTACATATAAAGACTGTTGAGAGAGAAAAATACACTCACATATATGAGTGAGCGAGATTTGAATGTGAAACCAGATAATTATATCTTATTTATAGGATAAAAATATATATGGTTTGAATTTTGAATTTGAAAATTACTGATATTATTAGTAATTACTGATTTGATTTGAAAGCAATTGTGATGATGTTTATTGGGAACTGATGTTTATTGGGAACTGAAAGGTAAGTAGTCTATATCTTTATATCCCTCCTTATTAAAGTAAATAAATATTAGTAATGATATGCAAAGTAGGAAAAAAAAAAAAGAGAACGTCAATTCTAAATTACCATCTTGCATAATTTTAATTTCAAAATTACTGATATTATCAGTGATCTGATTTGAAAGCAATTGTGATGATGACTTTTCTAATTTTTATTTTAACTTTAATTAAGAGATAATAATCGTTAGTTTGAAATTCATATTTCGCATATTTTAAAAGTCCAAAGCTCAAGAAATTACCATTAATTAGTGATTTGATTTGCAACAAATAGTCATCAAGTATTTTTTTTTTATTTTTTAATTTAACATTAAATTTCATCAGGAAAACAATATTGGAGGAACTCTTATCTCATTGCAATGTAACAATTAGGTAAAATGGTAATTTCATTTTAATTCTAGTTTTTATTTGATAATTTCAATATATCACTAATTAACACCATCAAGGCATCAATTATAAAAATGTGAGCAGTGGCTGTTTTTTAGGAATACCGTTGATGGTCAATATCAATGGATGTCAAGAATAAAAAAGTGACCATTGGCTATTTTTTCCTATCAGTAGATACCGAACAGTTTTTTAAACGTCTGATATTTGGTAAGTCAGTGGTCAACACGAAGATTAAAGAAACAGAGGTGTATTTCAGCAGTGGATAAGAATTAACAATCAACTGTTTTAACCAACACAACGGTTGTAACAGGCTTTTAAACACATGTTGGGGCTAAAACAGATGTTTCACCTTATATATCACTTATATAGACTTAAACAAAAGTTTGAACTTAAACAGATGATTGCCAATAAACAGAAATTTATCCATAAACAGTTTTTTGGCCTTAAATAAATCTTTGAGCATAAACAAATGTTTGCACATAAACATCGGTTTGCAAAAAAAGTCCAAATTCAAGAATACTATACCCAAACAATCAAAATCAGGAGCTTAATAATCATCCAAGTATACTTTAATTTTATTTATTAGTATAAAAATGAAACAACTGTTCAGTTTATATTACAGATCAAATCAATGTAGGGATTTGATAAATACTGTTACATATAAACACTGTTGGGATATACACTGTTACATATAAACATTGTTGTTACTAAATTGTTACATATAAAACACTGAGGTGATAACATTTATCAACCAAACAGACTATAAAACTCTAATGTGAAAAACACTGTTATATATAAACACTATTAACATAAACAAAGGTCTGAGCATAAACAGATGATTGCTCATAAACAGAAGTTTGGCTATAAACAGATGTTTGCCCATAAACAGATGTTAAAGGCCAAACATCTGTTTAACACTTAACAGATGTTTAACTTAAAAACAGTGTTCAACCTAACATGGGTTTCCATTATCTATTGACCAAAATGAAAACATATGTTAAACCACTGTTTGTTATTGTACTTTACCAAATTACATACAATTTAAAATATAAGAACAACACCAATAAATTTAGGAACCTAAGAGCAAAAATTTAATGCTTTTAGCTTAAAATTTAGTGCTTTTAGCTTTAAACTCCATCAAAGTATATCTTCGACAATTGCCATGAACTCCGTGGAAGTACTCAATGCATTTCCAGCAGGATTTATAGAAACCTGATCTCTCGTGAACAAACCAACATGCAGTATACGAAAACACTTCTTCAGCTATTGAAGAGTAGCCCTGTCCTCATATACTTGATACTTAACTTTGTTCATAAAAAGCTGCGATAAAACAAACTTTATGCTTCTTTATATACAAAGAAGGCAGGAAAGACCAAATACTTTAGCAGGAAGTACTGCAGCTTCTACATCATCATCATCATCATCATCTGCAGCAGATCGTTCACAATCATCATTTAGTCACAACTCATATAACAAAACTTCAGTAAAAATCAAAAACAAAAACATATACCATTATCAAGGGAAACCACAACTCTACCATCAAAGAAGGTAGCACATGCAACCTTTAACGATGTTGCACACAATTATATTGCAACATCGATATTGAAAGATTGATGTGTGATGGGAAGCTTCATTAAAACAACGATGTTGGAACGATGATATTGCAACAGTCCTTAGCACATGGAACTTTAACAGAGATTTGTCTACATCAGTGGATAGGCCTCATCAGTATTTAAGTCCATCAGTCTTTATAAGGAGCAGTGGTTAATTATGACAGTCATTAGCATGATCAGCTGTTAAAACCATCAGTCTTTATAATTGTATTACATCCTATTGAAAAATAGAATTGATAAATTTAGGGAAAGTGAGGTTGAAAGATGATAACCCAACGGTGGAGCATCTCATTCTACAGGTTCGATAAATTAAAGGTATTCTCATATAATGGTTCATGGCTGCTTCCAAAGAATCTGCACTTTGGACATCTGTTGTTCTTCAAACATCTATTATCTAAGAAGTTTGAAGTTTGAAGACAACAGATGTCCAAAGTGCCACTTCATTCACAACAGTAGAACAATCATCATCATCATCATCATCATCATCATCATCATCATTTGCAGCAGATCATTCACAATCATAATTTAGTCACAACTCATATAACAAAACTTCAGTAAAAATCAAAAACAAAAACACATACCATTATCAAGGGAAACCACAACTCTCCCATCAAAGAAGGTAGCACATATAACCTTTAACGATGTTGTAACAATTATATTGCAACATCGATATTAAAAGATTGATGTGTGATGGGAAGCTTCATTGAAACAACGATGTTGGAACAATGATACTGGAACGATGATTATATAAGGAGCAGTGGTTAGTTATAACAGTCCTTAGCACATGGAACTTTAACAGAGATTTGTCTACATCAGTGGATAGGCCTTATCAGTATTTAAGTCCATCAGTGTTTATAAGGAGCAGTGGTTAATTATAACAGTCCTTAGCATGATCAGCTGTTATAACCATCAGTCTTTATAATTGTATTACATCCTGTTGAAAAATAGAATTGATAAATTTAGGGAAAGTGAGGTTGAAAGATGATAACCCAACGGTGGAGCATCTCATTCTACAGGTTCGATAAATTAAAGGTATTCTCATATAATGGTTCATGGCTGCTTCCAAAGAATCCGCACTTTGGAAATCTGTTGTTCTTCAAACATCTATTATCTAAGAAGTTTGAAGTTTGAAGACAACAGATGTCCAAAGTGCCACTTCATTGGATCAATCGAGGAAGAATTATATGAGAATACCCTTAATTTATCGAACCTGTAGAATGAAATGCTCCACTGTTGGGTTATCATCTTTCAACCTCACTTTCCCTAAATTTATCAATTCTATTTTTTCAACAGGATGTAATACAATTATTACCTTAATTAAGATATCTTCAACTGCATCTTCTGATAAATCAACATTGATTTCACTCAAATGATCCCTTCAACTGCATCAAAAAATACCAAAAATAAAACTAATAAAACCATCCAATATTCCCGAGTACTCACCAATAATGTGATGATCAATACAAAATCAAACCGTAATAGCATACAAATCATAAGGAAATACGAAAGAAACAAACCAAAAAACTTATTGCGCGATTAAAATTAAAAGGATATCATACGCAATATTCAGGTAATTAGAATGGCCATTTTTACCTTACTTGACAACAATAGCAAACAACATCAAACAATAATAGCAAACAACATCAAACAATAATGGCAAACAACATCAAACAATAATAGCAAACACCTGATGTTTAATCCACTGTAGATGCTGAACCACTGCTGTTACAAACAGATAATACCTCGAGAACTGGAAATGAAACCCTAATTTCAGAAAGAATAATCACTGAACATACTCAAACATCAATAATCAACAGATGTTATACTCATATCATCACCATTAAGAAAAACACGCTTATTTCTGAACATATTCAAACATACCAGCTTATGGCAGAAATCTATCCGCAGCTAAGCTGATTTCAACTTTGATGACAATCGATGACAACAACCTTGGAACCATATAATTAGATTACGAGTAGAAATTAGGATTATTGTAAATAAGACGAAATGATGAAAGTATTTCTACTAAAAAAAATAAGAACAAACCTTTTGATGAAGTAATCGATGAACAAAAGAAAATTTTATGGTGGCGTCTGCAAGAAGATTAAGGTTTGCAGGGTTTGTGAAATTTGAATTTGAATCGCCGGAATATAGGGAGAGAAGGAACCCTGGGCATTTGTAAAGAAAGAGGAGAAGTGAGAAGAGAGATATATAAGGAAAAGGGCAGTGGTACTGTTGGGCGGGAAAAGAGAACTAAGGATGCCATAATTAAGGAAAAGAGAACTAAGGATACCATAATTAAGTGACACGTGGTCCAAATAACGTTCATTTATTATATATAATAGATTACTTGACTTGGTAAATCAGTGCCATGTTATTCAACATATCATAAATTATTAGTTTTTTCTTGGGAGTAAAGGAATGGTATGACTTTAGTTTTAAATTTTCAAATTTCAGTTACATCAAATCCGTTAGAGTTAAAAATATAACATAAATAAGTATTTTCATTTTTAATTTTTAGTTATTCTATTTTATTTTTTTTAAACTTACATCATATCATATGCTATTAATATAGTTACTTATAGTTTGTTATTATTTTCTTTTTTTGCAACTTTAAACAAACATTTAAATAAAGTTTATAAACTACTTAGGCTAGATGGTGTGGGTGGGGGCTTTATCATGTCATCTCAGCGCCACGTCAACGTCACGTCACACAGGGAGATTTAAGGCCCCTTCCCTTAACTTGCAGGGTGTGGGCTAAAGCCCCCTTTACACTATAGCGCCCCCTTTAACCAATCTCAGCCTCCTTTCTTCCCTTTATACCGTCCCCTTTCTTCCGTTACCATGTTGGCGAAACCACCATGGCGCCCCCCATTTAATTCTCTCGGTGTGGTTGATGGCGTCGTAGCGACGCTATAGAGGCTGAGGTGACAAGGGTGACGCCTCCACACCCTCCGACCTTATGTTCTTATCCATTATACGCAAGAAATGTTCCAAGTCATATTCAAAGTCAAATCCTGTGTTGACCAACATATTAATCCTATAAATACACCTCCACCTCTTTGTTCCAAACCATCAAAATAAATCCACATTTATTTATCAACTTTCTTCCCATTCAATAGCAACAAAAATATGATGATACCAACCATCAAAATTGTAGCCGTAATTGCATCCTTCACTTTGATCTTCATGAGTTTTGAACAGAATGAAGGTCGTAGACTCCTTGACGATGGCTTTGAAGAATCATGGATGAAAACAGAAAACCTTTTGCTATCCTCTCTACCGCGAGGTCCTGTTCGACCACCAGGAAATGGATGTTGTAACACCGGCGGCTGTGGTAACCCTTGTGTCGGTTCGAAGAAGTTTGCGGGTATACATGATGGTAGAGCTACACCACCACCATCACTACCGTTGGCTGAAGAAGCCAGCTCTTATAATAGCCATGCAGTGCAAGCATAATGCTATAACAAGTAACAACTCCAAAGACATGATTCTTAGCAATATGTTCCTAATTTTTTATCATTAGTTACGTTCTTTATAGATAATTTGTCAATAAATTTGATGTATTATTCAATAGTAATTTGTCATTAAATTTGATGTATTTTTTAATAGAAAAGTTAGGGTTTCGGTATGTGGTACGTGTTTATAATTTATTTGGTCCTAAAAATCGAAAATATTAAATTTAATTTGACAAGTTTAATTAGCCTGACTTCTCAAAGATGGAGAGTTAAAAGATATGGTTGTCCATACAGATCGTGGTTCAAAACTTGCTCGTTACTCTCTCAATAAAGCTCTTTAAAAATCTATTCGTTTGTAAATAAGCCGAGCCAAAGTAAGCTACGTGTTGGCTTAGCTTGTTTCGCAAAGTTAAATTAAGCGTACATTATAATGGTTATAAGTTATAATCCAAATAGAAGGCCAATCTTAATTTTTCTAAGCCCAACTTTCACATTGATCTACGCTCAATGGCTCGCTACTCGCTAGCATGTTTGAGTCGTTTATAATATTTTTATAAATTTTGCGTTTGTGAAAACAATAATATTACTTATAAAAAATTGAAAATTAAATGAATTGACTCCAACTCTTTTATGAGCAGCGAGCTCAAGTTCATTTAATCTCAATAAAAATAAGCGAGGTAAGCTGAGTCAGCTGAGATGACTTTTTAAAATTTGAATATGAGCCTCTACTGAATCTAGCTCGGCTCGGCTCGGCTCACTCTTCAAGGACCCGTAGTGCATGCTTCACTTGCTAGACCTGTGAAACTTGGTACACGCCTCACCCACAAAAGTATGTTTCGTTGAACTATCACAAACTTTTTAAACTTTTATTTCCAATACTTAAAGTTTACAAAACTATATGCTCTGAGCGTGTCGCCGACGTCCGACAACATTTGGTTCCTTTGTTCGGCCATCCGATGGTTGTTAATTTTTTTTAAAGACAACAAAGTTTTATTATCACCAAAAATTATACAGGTACAAATACATGTACCCACTTACAGCCATACATCCATTCTATTTTCCATCTCAGAGAAAAGAAAAAAAAACAACATTATCGCCCAAGGATGTTAAAAGCTTTCCATTGTTCCCAATTCATCTTCTTTAGCTTCGAGTGGCTATTAATCCATGGGACTGAACCTCCCTAAAGATTGTCTATACCAAGAATTGCTTCTGGGAACAAAACCGTCTCGTTCTGGCACTTCTATATCACCCAACACGCCAGCATGATTATAGCTTGAATCAGCCTCCTATTCACGTCAATTCCACTATTGGCCCCAAAATGGATCTTGATCTCTAGACAATCGAATAAATTGAGTATAAACTGAATATCTGAATACATGAATTGAATTACAATTGAAATCTACAACCCTATTTATAGTTTCTAATGGGTGTGATCCAATAGACACGTCTCTTCACGAACGGGGGCGTCCCTTGATCTTGTGGATGTAATTAAACATGAAGGGGTGTGTCTTCTTGTCCAAGAGTCGCGTCCCCTTTGTCTTCCTTGTGGCCCTTTGATCGAACAGGCATGACATGTCTTTTTCTTTAGTGAATAGACGTGCCCTTGCTTCCTAATAGACGTGACCTTGCCTTCCAATCAACATGACCATGCCCTTCTTTATACATGACCGTGCCTTTGTTTTTGTCTGCCGAAATCAAACAGATGCACTCCAAGGGTGTTGCAACCCTTGAGGGTGTTGGTTGTCAAGTTTCATCTTGGCACTTTCAGCCCTTGAACTTTATAACCGCCATATACTATCTTTAAACTAATTATGAATCAACCCTTGCACTTTGGATGTGTAGAGATTAGTGATTTCATTCATCCCCCTAATCTCGAATATCCTTGAGTTGTTGTAGATCTTGAACTTGATCAATTCCATCTTCTTGAAACTCCTCTTTATTTAACACTTCAAATGTAATCTTCTTATTCACGAACCTTGCTCCTCACGAACTTTGTTTCACTTGAACTCGCTTCATTCGAACTTGCTTCACACTTGTCTTGACCGCACTTGATTTGCATCACATGAACCTTTTCTTGTGTAGTTGTCTCAACACGAACTCCACCCGGTCTTGAATAACTTGCCCACCATCATATCACATGATCGGAATCCATTTCTCATAGATTTTTGATAAACTGACTCACCCAGATCTCTCTTGCGGTTGTATCACACAACAATTTTTCTGACCCAGTCACAGGATATGCATGTCTTCTTCTTGATCTATCACAGATTTAATCTCGTCATCACGGTTGTTTCATACAACGGGTTCTTCATCATTGATTGCTTCCCTTACGGATTCTTCACTTTTTCCTGATCCATTCACTAGATTGTTTTGTTGTACCTTTCACAGGTTATCATCCTCTGCATCACACGGTTTTTCCCTTTGATCGTTTCACACGACCAAATTCCATGTTTCTACTTCTCTTCAATGTGTAGGCACATCAGAAGTGCCGGTTCATCATCATCATCTTCCATTTCAACCAAGAGTGTCTCACTTTCTTTGGTTTTCTTGGTTGGGCATTCGTAGGCATAGTGCCCAAGTTTCGCACATCTGTAGCAAGTGATTTTCGACTTATCTCTCATAGTCGGTGTCTCTTGCTTGTTATCATCCCTTTGTGGTTTGTCGGTTCTTTCCGACTCGTAAGCGGTGTGTCCTTCACCCCTATGTTGATAATTGCTTCTCCCTCGACCTCGTGACAAACTGCATCTCCCTCGTCCACGATTTCCAACATGTTGTCCATGACCCACATACAAGGGTTCTTCTAGATTGTTCACGGGGCTTTCCTTTTTCTTCAACTTTAACCTTTCTTCATACGTTTTTAATCTACCAATAGCTTCCTCTAGCGTCATTGTGTCTAGATCGGAGTATTGCTCGATCGATTCAACTATTTGAATAAACCTATCTGGCACGGCGTTTAGAAGTTTTCGTACCAGAGTGGATTGATTCAACGTCCTTCCGTACTCGTTTGCCCGTGTAACAATACTATTGATCTTTGCAGTGAACTCGTCTATTGTGTCATCTTCCTTCATTTGCAATAACTCAGATTCTGACATGAGTGTATGTAAACGCGCCTTTTGCACACGGTCTACACCAACATGTCTAGTCTTGAGATTTTCCCAAATTTGCTTTGCAGTTTTACAACTTGCAACTTGCAATACAACATCCTCTGGTATTGCTTGGAACAGATATGCTGTCACACCCCAACCAATGGCGGAAACATCGGGATGAGACGAAGTGTGAAGATTGCTCGAGACATCATAACGCTATTTGTGACAATAATTTAATAATCCAAATTTCATTTCCAAAATAAATTGTCAAAACATTACAAGAAAAACAAATAACAACATTGTTCAACATAACATAAACAAAATTGATACAACACTTTAAACCTAAACGTCTAAGTGAGTATCTAGGCATCTTTGCTATCCGTTTTCATTTCATCATCATCAACCTGTAACATGTTTAAAAATACAATTCAATGCAAAAGCAAAGGCGAGTATACAAGTTTGGTACGTACATAGCATAAGATAAAAAGTGTGAACAATTCCTCATGGCAAGCATATGATTCAAGATAAACATTAAATATGGCATGTGTCTAACATATCAAACCAAGAAAACGCAATATGCTCAAGACATAACCTCAAGTTTACGGGCGGGTCGTTAATCCTATAGCGCTACATATGTCAAGGTTTGGCTCGTACGAAGTTAATGATAAGTTCAACACATAAGAATAACCCAAGTTTAAAGTATCAAGCCATCACGTATACAAGCATGTTATAGGAACGTTCATGTGTTTAACAAAGTGTTCATGTGTAAGTTTTTCAATAGGTAAACATGTTACACCCCAAAGTGGTAAAAGTAAAAAGGGGAAGTACGAGTATACTCACGGTTTGCAAGTCTTTAGCTTGAAGTCCGAGAGTAAGTTGGTGGTTTAGCTAGTTGGAGCACCTTGTTCCTCTACACAAAGAAACAAAGTGTATGAGTTTGGGGGATTCGGAAGATTCGGAACTTAAGTAACATGAAAATGTAATAGAATATAATATCAAAGTATTCATCTTCCCCTCAACACTTGCATGACACTTGGTAACCACAAGGGTCTTAGTGATTTCATGAGTTGAATACTCATAAGAATCATGACAAGGTCTTAGGTCCTTAGATGATTATCAAAGTTGTGTATGTACATATATATTATTTAACTTGTAGGATATATATTTTAAGTATTCAAGTAAGAGGTAGAAGATTTATTCTTCATTTAGGTACCTCAAGATGTGTCATAGATGTCACGTATGGGGTAGGAAGACAAGCTTCCATTTAGGTACCCCTTTGATGTTCACCACTACACTTGATGTAAAAACAACCAAGGAGGGTCATGAACTAAGGTTATAACAAGTACATTAAGTAAACTAACTATTAGAAATCATCAAACCATGTGAGGATTTTATGTTTGGAACAACCCAAGTTGTTCCATAATCACTCATGTATCAAAACTTAAGTTTGACATGATTTGTGGGTTAAAACCCTAAATAAAACACCAAGTTTATGAGGTTTAATCCTCTGATTTTTAAGTGTCTCAACCTTGTTTTTAAGCCTAACCAACCACAAAAGTGTTGTAAGCATTAGGACATAGGAATGAGATGAGTAAACTCAAGTTTGATAAGGATTAACAAGTTGTTGAGAAATAAAATATAAAACAGAAAGTTTTGGTCCATTTTAAGGCAAATCCAAGCATGATTCTTCCAAGGAAAAACCAAGGATTCAAACCTAAGGACATAATGAAGCATTATGAAGAAGAACCAAGTGATTTGGTTAAGAAATGAGTGAGTTACACTCACTTTAGTAAAGATACAAGAAGCTGTCCAAACTCAGATTTTCTGCAGATTTGAGAGTGTTTTAGTGAAGATTAGAGAGTTGTGAAAGTGTCAAATGGGTTGGAGAAGGTGGGTATTTATAATTAGGGAGTTAGAAGGTGATTGGAGGTGATTAGAGGTGGATTAAAGGTGATTGGGTGAGTTTAGAGGATTGGATTTCGTGCACAACAGCTCAAAGAAACACAAGTCTGCCGAAACAGGGGGCTCGCGTGACGCCAAGCCCCCTCGCGTCACGCGGCGGGTAGGGTTTCCAGAACTTTTGTTTTATTACACTTAGGCCCCCTGAAGTTTACATTCGATCCTTTTTGGTGCAAAGTTGAGAGTTTAGGGACTTGTTTTGATATAAAAGCATAGTATAAGATGTAATCAAGCACGATAATCATAACCGAAGTATAATTAAGCGTATAAGTTTCATAATCAAGTATTGTTTACGTTCAAAATACGTTTAATGCACAAGTTTCATGTATTTACAAGTTTAGTACATAGTTTCCAAGAATCACGAATAAGTATCAATCGTTCCATAAAAGTGAATGTTTGAGCATATAAAAAGTGTGTATAACATAAATGTAACAAAATACAAGCTTCATTAATGATCCAAGTCTCGGTTTGATAATGGTTACAATGAAAGGAGCGATTACAAGAATACAAGGTTTCCAAAAATAGAAATACGAACAAAGCTTTCTAAAAATGGAAAGTACAAAAGAGCCGAGCGTTACATATGCAATCACTGCCTTATCTTTCTTAACATCCGTTTGTGTATTTTCTGCCGGTTCAGTCGTTTCCCAAAGTCTATTCGCTTCCAAAATCGTTTTGATGCGAATTGCCCAAACCGTGTAGTTTGTCGGTTTCAGGATTGGACACTGAAATTGGGAAAGAGAACTTCCTTCCTTTTGAATTACTATTTCTAGGTTCGGTCCAGTTACTCCTGACATATCTTCCGACCGAACAATCTTCACTTTACAAAAACTTTATCTTTCTTGGTTTCAACAAACCTCTAATCCTTAACCCCGCGTATAACCCAACGTGCAACAAACAATCAATCTAATTCGCACTAAACCCCGGAATCAAAACACTAGATTCCTAACCCCTGGTTCGACCCTGAACCGAAAATAAAACTAACTTGCGAATTGAGAAAGAATAATAAAACCTGATCGCGAATTCCCTGCGATGCGTAGAGCCTGATGCTCTGATACCAATTGTTGGCCCCAAAATGGATCTTGATCTCTAGACAATCGAATAAATTGAGTATAAACTGAATATCTGAATACAAGAATTGAATTACAATTGAAATCTACAACCCTATTTATAGTTTCTAATGGGTGTGATCCAATAGACGCGTCTCTTCACGAACGGGTGCGTCCCTTGATCTTGTGGATGTAATTAAACATGAAGGGGTGTGTCTTCTTGTCCAAGAGTCGCGTCTCCTTTGTCTTCCTTGTGGCCCTTTGATCGAACAGGCATGACATGTCTTTTTCTTTAGTGAATAGACGTGCCCTTGCTTCCCAATAGACGTGACATTGCCTTCCAATCAACATGACCATGCCCTTCTTTATACGTGACCATGCCTTTGTTTTTGTCTGCCGAAATCAAACAGATGCACTCTAAGGGTGTCGCAACCCTTTGAGGTGTTGGTTGTCAAGTTTCATCTTGATACTTTCAGCCCTTGAACTTTATAACCGCCATATACTATCTTTAAACTAATTACGAATCAACCCTTGCACTTTGGATGTGTAGAGATTAGTGATTTCATCCACACGATGTTTTATCAATCAAAAACCTTATTTTTGTGTCTTCACCAAGTTCACCTTTTAGAAGGTGGTTGATGTGTATATCGGATTTAGCCAGTATATCTTCCACTTAGCATATTGCACTCCAAACTCTAGTGAATTGCACATATCACCATTCTCTATAATCCACCTTCTTTGTTTTTATATCGCCACCACCTTTTTGTATGCAAGCTAAGATTTGTGTCTCTTAACCTGCCAATATCGAGACATCCGTCTTCTAAAGGTGTCGTGACTCGATCTCAACATACGCAATTGGTCTTTGCTTTTTTCATCATTCCCTCCCGAAAAGAACCTTCTCCTAATGCTTTCAAGTTTTTCTAGGACTGCATTGGGGGCTTTATAGATTGAGATAAAAAGCATGGTAACAAATCAGATATCGATTTAAATAATGTGACCCTTCCCCTGATAGATAATGTTGTCGCTTTCCATTTTGATAGCCGTTTTTAACCATCTCCACCACGGATTCTAGTTTCTAATCAAGTTCATATTAACACCAATTGTCAAGTTGAGGTACCTGAATGCCATTTAGAAAAAAAAATACTGAATCTTTGAACAAAGTAACATACTGATTGGTAGCGTAAAACAATATAAATAAGGCATTTCGTTCTAAAACATTTTGGACACGTTGTCAATGGAGTTTCAGAAAAATATAATAACTTTCTTGGGTTTGGTTAGTATGTAGAAATGCCCATTGAAGTTCTTTTTCTAGTAATGCATACCATCAAAAGGTAGTCATCGTATTAGGGTGAGGGGTGTCGTTCAAGATTTCCTCGTTTGTCTCGTGTGGCACGTTAGTGTAACATCAGTTCTTTTTAGTTTTGCCTGGATTTCCCTAAATTACGTGATGTCATCCCAAATTTCTCCAGTTTCCCCAAAATATGAATATTTTAACTTAATTTAAACTTTTAATTATTTCATATATTTACATGTTCTGAATATAAATTAAAAAAAAAACATAGTTGAAATAAAACAATAATTAAAAAACACATAATTAAACATATAAATTAATGAAAAATACATAATTAAACAAACATCCTAAATATGTTTGTATTCGACAAGGGCCACTTGAATCACGTCATCTTCTGTTAGCTCACCCTGCCATTTTCCACATTTTTGAAGAGCAAATAAAATCTTGCACTTTAATCATGGATATCCCTGAAGCGTGAATGAAGTTGATTCATGTTGTGGTTGGTCTCACCCGTATACAGACGAAATTGTTGAAAAATCATGTTCCAAAACGAAGTCGTCACACTAGGAGGCGTTTCGTTATGGGTTGTCACCGAAGATGTACCAAAGCAATCTCTTCTTCGTCTGTCCATAGTTTTCTTGCCATTTCAGATAAAGTTTTAGAGAGAAATAAGAGAGTTTCTTGTGAGAAATGAGAGAGTTTTGTGTGGTAAAATGGTAGAAATGTGGCTGTTATTTAAACGGTTTATATATATATATATATATATATATATATATATATATATATATATATATATATATATATATATATATAGGGGTTAGATAACATACAATTGGTCTTAACATACGCTGCCTATGAGATGAAAAAAATAACATGCAGATTTAGGTTACAAAATGCGGCTTTTGTTCATACGTAATGAATATAACATGCGGATTTCACATGTTTATAAAATGCGGATTTGGGATTTAATTTCATACGGATTTGGTATGTTTATAACATGCGGATTTGGGTGATTTGTATCCCTGTTGTACATGCGGGTTTTCGCTTTTGAGGATTATAACATGCGGAAATCGCATCGCGTATGATCGTACGTTAACTCCAATTGTACAATACACTTTCTCTCTCTCTCTCTCTTTAATCGCATCGCGTACGATCGTACGTTACTACCTTTCGCTCTATAAGGCACCGACCAAAGTTATTCATGATTTGGGGGTTCTTATTAAAAAAAATTTGTGGGGCGGTTCGACCGGGGTGCGGAAGACTCATTAGGTTTCGTGGGATAGGGTGGCGTCTCCTAGGAAGGTCGGGGGACTGGGAATATGTAAAATTAAATATTCCAATTATACCCTTCTTGCTAAATGGGGTTGGCCTTTTAAATCGGACCCCGGAAGTTTATGGGTTCAGGTTATCTCAGCCATTCATTTTGGGTCTTCAAACTGGGATTTTTTCCCGGTTAAAAAATCTATTGGTGGGGTTTGGCGGGCGATCGTGTCGGTGATCAATAAACCTATTGTCAATAATATTTCTATCAGGTCATGTTTTAAAGGCATTATCGGTAACGGGGAGAGTGTATGTTTTTGGCTGGATCCGTGGATCCTGAACGAGCCTCTTAAATCCCGGTTCCCGAGTCTCTTCAGGTTGGAAGTGGTAAAAGGTTGTTCGGTTAAGGACCGTATCGGTCGTGAGGGGGTCTGGCTGTGGCGTCACGAGCCGGGTGAAGGAGACGAAGTCACTGAGTTGAACGATCTCATGGATTTGATTAGGGATATCACGCAGTCCAGCGGGAGAGACCGATGGCATTGGCTCGGCTGTAAGACCGGCATCTTCAGTGTCAAATCGGTCAAGACCCTTATTTACAACTCTTTTGATTTCAGCTCCAGGTATGTCATGAAATGGTGTTCGTGGGTTCCGGTTAAATGTAATCTCTTCGCATGGAAAGCTGATATAGGCAGAATTCCTACATCTGAGGCGTTGAAAAAAAAGAGGAATGAATTTTGGTGATGATATGTGTCAGCTGTGCAATTCAGCGGAAGAAACTGTAGATCACTTGTTTACCTCTTACATCGTTTCTTCGGTTATTTGGCTTAAGGTATGTAAGTGGAGCCGTGTCCCTTTATTCTATGCGTTTTCCTTTCGTGATCTGCTTGAGATGAGGGAGCACAGTGGGTTAAAGAGTGGTGAGAAAGAGGTTTTCCATGGTATTATTTTGGTCGCGTGTTGGTGCGTTTGGAAGGCTAGAAACGACTCGAGGTTTAATGGGGCGCCTCCTAAGATTGATGACATTTTTAGTGATATAAGATCCCTTGGTTTCTTTTGGTTCAGAAATAGATCAAAGTCTAGTAACATTAGTTGGTCGGATTGGTGTAAGTTTGTAATTATGTAAGTTTGTTTTTTTTGCCGTCCCGGTTTTCGGGTTCGGTTGGTTTTATAGAAGTTTTCTTTTCAAATATATATATATATATATATATAGGGTAGGGATCCTAAGAGAAGTCCACCCTATATGAGAAACTTGATAAGCATTCTGGACCACACACCTAAGCCTTTCGTAATATACACATATGTATAGTTTAAAATTGACTATATGCATATGTGTATAACTCAATATACATATATGTATATAGTCAATTTTAAACTATACATATGTGTATATTACGAAAGGCTTAGAAAAATGTGTGGTCCAGAATGCTTCTCAAGTTTCTCAACTAGCCTATCACTTCTCACATGATCCTTATCCTATATATATATATATATATAAATATATATATATATATAGGGGACCGCTAAAATGAAAACCATCTCCAGTTGTAAGAACCGCGAGAACCACCCTCAACCAATCAGAAAAAAGGGTATTTTGGTCCTTTACCCCAAATATCAAATCCTTCATCTCTCTTCATTTAAATTCACTGACATTTTATTAACCTCTCTCCTCTCTCCTCTATCATCTCTCAGATCTATATCATTTCTCTCATCTCTTTAATCTTTCAAATCCATATCTCATCTTCTCCAAAAAAACACACATAGAGAAACATCAAAACACTTCATTTCTCAATCGATTGTCTCATCTCCCTCGTCTTCTGTCTGACAGCCACACCGGCCGACTGCCGGAGCCGGTATACCGGTCACACCCCCTCTTTCGATGGATGAACGGACGGCTGGTCCAAGAAATCGACGAGAGAGAGAGATACTTAGTTCCGTCGCCGGAAAGCAGGGAGTTCGCCGGAGTTTTTGCTTCTCCGAGCTCTGGTTGACAGAGCCGTCTATCAGAGCCGCCGCACCACATCTTAAGGTTGAGTTTAGATCACGAGTTCACCGGAGTTTTGCTTCTGAGGTTGCACCACAACTCTGGTTGTCACGAGTTTGCCGGAGTTTTGCTTCTCCGGAGTTTCATTTCTGTGTCGTCCTTTCTCTCTCTCTCTCTCTCTCTCTCTTTCTCTCTAGCATTTTAAGGTTGAGTTTTGTATGTGTGTGTTGTTTTGTGGGTAGTCGTAACTTGGGGGAAATGGTGTACGAGAAAGAGGGTTGTGTGGGTGTGAAACAGGGTAAGGAAAAAGGGTATGCCGATTGGCATGAGGGTAGTCGTAACTTGGGGGAAATTGGATGAAAATACAAATTGATGTGCATGATGTACTAGTAGTTAAGCAACAAAAGTGGCTTTAGGATTTAGGAATGAGTCTGATTAAGTGTGGTGTTGTATATTGCAACAGTAACTAATTGCAGGTATGATGACAGTTTTGTAACAGTGTCATTGGCATTGTAAGATGGAAAACATTTATTATCACTTCCATTCTACCACTCTAACTAACAACTGGTGCTAGTTTTCAAACAAATATGCCACTTTTCGTCGAATTCTAAAGGCTGACTGTTAGTCCTTTGCCATTCATTTCTGTATACGGGTCAAAACAGGTTGCGGTCTAAATGGGTAATGTTGTGAGGGTGAAAATGGGTTCGGTTCAAAATTAGTTGTTTTGTGGGTGTCAAAACGGGTTAAGTTGACTCGAGTCATTTGGAGAATGTTGTTATTTGGCTAGGGTTGGACCCCATTTGTAGGTTTTTCGCCCAAAATGCTACCCTGGTTGTTTTGTAGGTTCAACCCGGTTCGGAAACTTCGGGTCGGCGGCTCAGTCAGATTTTGTGAGTGTGTTTGGTTCAAGTTCGGCTTAGATTTCGTGCTCAGATTCTGATGTGGTTTGAGTTTTGGTTCGGGTTAGGTTCGGGATTGTCCAAAAACAGAGGAAACTTTGCCCGATTTTCGAAAAATCCGTTATACGTAAACTTAAAATGTAAAACATAAAAATTTTAACGTAAAACGTAAAACTATAAAAATTTTACGTAAAACGTAAACTTTTATCTAAAAACTTTTTAACGTAAAACGTAAACTTTTTAACATAAAACGTAAAACGTAAACTTTTTAACGTAAAACGTAAACTTGTTAACATAAAACGTAAAACGTAAAACGAAAACTTTTATATAAAACTTTTTAACGTAAAACGTAAAACTTTTTTATGTAAAAACTTTTTAACGTAAAACGTAAATTTTTTTATGGAACCTGTAGAACGTACAACGTAAAACGTAAACTTTAAACGTAAAACGTAAACTTCTATGTAAAACGTAAAAAATTTTTTATGTCAATTGTTAAACGTAAACTTTTTTATGTAAATTGTAAAACGTAAAACGTCAAAAAAGTTTTCGTAAAAAAAATTAAAACCGTAAAAAAAGTTTTCGTAAAAGAAAAAGTTTAAAACCGTAAAAAAGTTTAAAAACGCATGTGTAAGAAAGGGGGCGCAAAAAATGACGCGTGACAACGGGGCGCAAAAAATGGCTCTTAAAAACCGATTTGATAAAACGGCGCATAAATAAGGGGCGAAAAAACGGCGCGTAAAAACCGGACATAAAAACGGGACGCTAAAACGGCGCGTAAAAACCGGACGTAAAAATGGGGCGTAAAAAGTTTTACGTGAAACGTAAAACGTAAAAAGTTTACGTAAAACGTAAACCGTAAACTTTTTTATCGTAAAACGTAAACTTTTTGACGTAAAACGTAAAAAAACGGCGCGTTAAAACGTAAAAATATTAACGTAAAACGTAAAAAAACGGCGCGTTAAAACGTAAAAAAACGGCGATTTTCTGTTGCGTTCGGTTTTGCGTAAAAACGCTTTTGTAAAAAAAAATTAAACCGTAAACTTGTTAACGTAAACCGTAAACTTTTTATCGTAAAACGAAAAAACGTGAAGCGTAAAAAGTGTTACGTAAATTTTTTCGTAAGTTTTACGTAAAACGTAAAACGTAAAAAGTTTTTCGTAAGTTTTACGTAAACTTTTTTGTAAATTTTTTTCGTAAATTTTTTTCGTAAGTTTTACGTAAACTTTTTCGTAAGTTTTTCGTAAAACGTAAAAAGTTTTACGTAAAACGTAAAAAGTTTTACGTAAAACGTAAAACGTAAAAAGTTTCACGTTTTACGTAAAACGTAAACTTTTTCGTAAGTTTTTCGTAAAACGTAAAAAGTTTTACGTAAAACGTAAAAAAATTTTCGTAAAACGTAAAAAGTTTTACGTAAAATGTAAAAAGTTTTACGTAAAACGTAAAAACTTTAACGTAAAACGTAAAAACTTTTACGTAAAAACATAAAAAGTTTAAATTTTTAACGCAAAACGTAAAAAGTGTACAAAAAGGGGTGTGTTAAAAAAAGTGAAAAAAACAGCGCGTTTAAAAGGGCGTGTAAAAAAACGACGCATTAAAAAACGTGGAGAAACGGCGCGTTTTAAAAAAACGACGCTTGAAAAAACGGCGCGTAAAAACGCGTAAAAAAACGCGTAAAAAAACGGCGCGTTAAAAAACTTCGGAAAAAACGGCGCGTTAAAAAACTTCAAAAAAACGGCGCATTAAAATACTTCGGAAAAACGGCGCGTTAAAACGGCGTGTAAAAAGCGTGTAAAAAATTTGGCGCGTTAAAAAACGTGGAAAAACGGCGCGTTTAAAAAAACGATGCTTTAAAAAAACGGCGCGTTAAAAAACTTCGGAAAAACGGCGCGTAAAAAACCGCGCGTTTAAAAATCGCCGATTGAGAAAAACAACGACTTAAAAAACGGCGCGTTAAAACGGCGCGTAAAAACGGCGCGGAAAAAACGGCGCGTTAAAAAAACGCCGATTGAGAAAAACGACGCCTTTAAAAAACGGCGCGTAAAAACGGCGCGTGAAAAACGGCGCGTTAAAAAACGGCGTTAAAAAACAGCGTTAAAACGGCGCGTTACGCTTGAAAAACGGCGCGTAAAAAAACGGCGCGTCAAAAAAACGTAAAAAGTTTAACGTAAAACTTAAATTGTAAAAAGTATAAAAATCTTTTAAAAAAAATCTGAATTTAAAAATGTTTTTAATAAAGAAATTATGTTTAAAAAATAAAAGTAATAAAATGTAATTAATGAATAGGACAAAAAAGGTAATTTAAAATTAATATATATAAAAAGACAAAATAGAGTTATTTTACTTAAATACCCTTTTGGATTATTATATTAAAGACATAATAAGAGAAAAAGCTTTTAATATTAATATTAACTACTTTTAATCACATCCATCCATCTAGTTGATCTAAGGGTCATAAAGTGGTTCTCATGGTTTTTACAACTAGAGGTGGTTTTCATTTTAGCGATCCCCTATATATATATATATATATATATATATATATATATATATATATATATATATATATATATCGAGGATGGTTCAAATGAAAACCACTTTTGTTGTGAAAACTCGAAAACTAACTAAAAAAAGCCTAAAAAACACACAAATTTTTTTTTCAATTTTTTTATAAAAATCGCTGGTTTTTATATATAAAAAAAACTTTTTTTCAAAAAAAAAATGTAGTACACATGTATAATAATACACATGTGTAGTACACATACGCATGTGCAGTATTACACATGTACACTACACAAAAAAAAAAAATTTGAAAATTTTTTTTTGTTCATATAAAAAAACCTGCGAAATTTGGTTTGCAAAAAAAAATAAATAAATAAAAAAAAATTTGTATGTTTTTTTGGCTTTTTTTAAATAGTTTTCGAGTTTTCACAATAACTAGTGGTTTTCATTTGAACATTCCCCTATATGTATATATATTACCAACGGTAATATTACGGTATAATTTTAAAAACATTTCCAAAATCCTCACTTCCCCGTACACCGGTGTCAAGTCACCGATTTTTGGGTTAAAAAAAACACCCTGGGTCTGTGGGGCGGTATTGCCGGATGGGGACAGGCTTACCGGCCTTCCCTGACAGGCTTACAGGCTTACCGGATGGGGACAGGCTTACCGATTTTTGGGTTAAAAAAAACACCCTGGGTCTGTGGGGCGGTATTACCGATTTTTGGGTTAAAAAAAACACCCTGGGTCTGGGTTTAGGTTTTTTGGGGGTTTTTTGGTGCGTATAGTTTTTTTTTTTTTTGCCGGGGGGGGGGGGGGTTAGGTTTTTTGGTGGGGGGGGGGGTTAGGTTTTTGGGTGGTGGTGGGGTGGGGTGGGGGTGGGTGTTTAGGTTTTTGGTGGTGATGTAGTGGGTTTAGTTTTAGGTTATTGGACATTTGTCACTCTATAAATCTTTCTTACACTTCTTACAATTAGAAACCTGTGTAAAATAACTTGACCCATCTCTTCTCTATCTTAAAGGAGGTGAAATCAAATTATGCAAAGGTGTACGTATAGATGGAACTAGGAGTATAAAAAAAAAACTACCAGGTAAAACTGAAACCATAACTTTTCTTTTATCAAAACAATACAACAAACTAATTAAGAATATTGTCGAAAACATGTTAATTTCTTATGCATGCAAGCCAAAACCACAGTAGCCAGCTTCATTTGCCAACATTGGTGACAGCTCGAAATTCAGCGATTTATTGCGCCACGACGTAGACTAGCAACCTTGTCACAAGAGCTAACACAGCCGCTCGTGTTACAACACCTGTTTCCCGGTGGTGGAATACTGCTGTGCTGTAGAGACGATAAGATAAGATTTCCTGTCTTCATCCATGATTCTTCAAAACCTTCATTAAGAAGTCTACAACCTTCATTCGGTTCAAAACTCGTGAAGATCAAAATAAGTGATGCTATTAGAGCTACAGTTTTAAGATTTGGTATCATCATGTTTTGTTGCTATTATTATGGGAAGAAAGTTGATGAACGGAGATATACTTTGATGGTTTGCATGAAGGAGTTGTAGCTTCTATTTATAGGGTGAGTAGTTGCATAAAATATTATTTGACTTTGACCATGAGTTGAAATTTGGAACGTTTGTTGAGTTTACGGTGACATTTCGGTTGCACCGTCCTGTGTAACGAAATAGGAATTGAGTTTTTTTTTAACATGTTTAAGTTATTATTTTGTTTTTTCTTTTTCATATATTTCAACATGAATTGGGTTTTTAGTATTCGGAATTGTATTGTATACTATTAATAGGCAAACTACTTGTTTAAAAAATGAATAGTAACTATTTGTTTTAAAGGATTTTTTTTGTGTTTTTTAGTGGTTTTTTATATGTATTATGTGGTTCTTTTATATATTCTATATAATTTGCGTTTGTTTTTTATTCATGTAAATCACGTGTCGGTATTTTTTGATCATATCAAGATTTTTTCTTTATGTGTTGTTGTAACGAGTGTAGGTGATCTAACAAAACAAACCAATACCGATCAAATTTCCGCTATGTTGGTATATTTTTTGTAATATCATGGTTTTTTTAGTTTTTTCTTTATTGGTTGCTATAACAAGTGTCAGTACCGAAGTTAAACGAACTAATATGTCACACCCCCCAAAATCCACCCGCGGAGTACCACCGCTTGGGAGCGTGACTGACCAGGATCAAGCCATCAATCATATCAAACATAGCAATTAATAATAAAAGTAATCAATGTAAATCATCATGACATGATTGATGTTCCAAAACCAAACGTCGTTTAAATAGCGGAAGCATAGTATGTAATCTCAAATAGTTATAAGTTCAGAATAAGTTCATGATCCGTATCCCACAACGACCTGCTCCTCCTTGTGCAAGCTCCATAATGTACCTAAGGTCCTGCAAGGCATGCAGCAAATAATCAACAAACTAGTTGAGCGAGTTCACAGAAAGTAAGTTCATAACGTAGAGCATAAGTATAGCTAGTGGGGGCTTCCCATACTAGTGTGTACTAAAGGTGGGGGCTTCCCATGTTTATCCTGGCTAATGAGGGCTTCTCATTAACGGTACTTACTAGACTAACTTCCGACCATGTGTTCTTCTTTACCGAGAACAGGAAAACGTACAGGGTCACGTAGGCTTTACGTGACGTGCCCTTCCCCGAGGACAGTGGTACGCGTGGGGGCTACGTAGGCTTTACGCAGCGTGGCCTTCCGACCTGGAAGCCAGTGAATGGTATTGGGTTACGTAGGCTTTACGTAACGTGTCCTCCCGACCCGGGAGACATATGGCAAATATACTGGGTTACGTAGGCTTTACGTAACGTGTCCTGACTAACCTGAGGACGATGGTCTATAGTCTGGTATATGTGTAAGTACGAGTAATCATTCCATATTCAACATATCTAACCCAATTCCCAACCCGGGAATCCCATGCCTTGGCTGTGTGAACTCACCTTGGTTTGCTCGGCAGATACACAAAAGAGTACAGGTAGCAAGTAAATGGTCAACCACGTCCTATCATGGTTATTATGCAAGTCAGGTTCGTATATAGCACGTATATTCATGTATGCTATCAAATATGATCATGGCACAACACATAAACGTATCAGTAGTTCATGTCATGTAACGAGTCCAAGTAGTCGGCCCAAACAGATAAGCAGTCCATTTAGCAGTCAAGTGCACACTTGTGCGTGTTAACCCTGGCCCAACAGTAAACGCATACTAGTCTAATCATCAAACAGTTCACAATTTCAATCATTTGGCCCAAACGGTTGGGCCCGTGACAGTGTAGGCCCAAACCGTGTATGTGCAAATGTGAGCTCGAGTCGCAACCGGAGATTACGAGTCGCAACCGGAGATTACGAGTCGCAACCGGAGATTACGAGTCGCAATGGTGATCTCGGTTCATCATGGTCTGGTTACGAGTCGCAACGGGACTCGCAACCGTGATCTCGGCTTGTGCTGTCTGTGGTCTCGAGTGGAGTTCCGACTCGCAACGAGTGATACCGAGTCGCAACCGTGTGTGTGTAACTGGTTTCCATAATTCCTGCATTGACTTATCCGTGATTCTAGCAAACAACTTAGGCAGTTTCATAATTCAGATCAAATCAGTTTCAATTCCAAAATCAACCAAATTCAAACAACATATCATCGATCAAACAGGACTTTTATCATGAATCTCATATGAACATTAATAATCCAAAATCAAGAACATTTATCTAAACACATCAACACATCCGATTCTAACATTCACGAGGCCAATCTATGAGCATCCATTAATCCGATTTAGTTAGCATATTAACCAGTTACAATCTGATTTAATCACGTACACATATAGCCGATTACAATCATATAATCACCTATATCCAGTTCATGAGCAAACCAATTTTTATGAACACTAACTATCATTGATCCAATCTAAAATCATCATGCAAACATAAACACTTCACAACCGGTAATCATACATAAATCAAGCAAACATACTAACCGATTACAAGTGAAGAAGGGTGATCCGAACAAGAGGAGGATCGGATGGTCTTGTGCCGTCGGGTCCTAAGCAAACCGAGAGAGAGAGGTAGAGAGCAATAGGGTTTGTGTGTGTGTTATGAAAGTTGTAACAATGAGAGAAACCAAACCCTTACCAAAGATTTGTGTTTGCGAGTGGAGGGTGGGCCGAGCCCAACTCGGTTACCAAATGGAGTCCGATTTCAAAGTGTGGCCCAAACGGGTTTGTGTGACCGGTTTGTGTAATTTGGGCTCGTGCAACACATAGCATACATACACACATAACAAATATTCATTTAAAATCATATGATTCAGTTCTCGCAAGCACGTAACGTTACATCACAGTAAGTCTAAAGTTCGAGTTGTCACATTATCCCCAACTAATTGGAAATTTCGTCCCGAAATTTGATATGCACTCACTGAGGAAGCTAGGTAAACTATATTGTTCACTGATTTTCCTGGGGTGTCACATCCTCCCCCCGTTGATCTGGAATTTCGTCCCGAAATTCCGAAGTAGTAGCTTCAGCCTCAGTAGTGGTAGCATTGGTTTCAAATAATTGGGGGTACTTTTCTGTCATCCTGTCTTCGCGTTCCCAGGTGTACTCTGGGCCACGTTTGGAGTTCCAACGAACTCGAACAAGAGGGATTCTCTTGTGTTTGAGGACCTTCACATCCCGGTCCGTGATTTCTACTGGTTCCTCGACGAACTGCAACCGCTCGTCGATAGTGAGTTCCTTAAAAGGAATGATGAGGTTTTCATCAGATAGGCACTTCTTTAAGTTCGATACATGAAAGACATTGTGAACTGCCCCGAGTTCAGCTGGTAGGTTCAACTTGTATGCTACTTTGCCAATCTTTTCTATGATTTCGAAGGGTCCGACATATCGCGGATTCAGTTTGCCCCGTTTGCCAAAACGTACCACACCCTTCCAGGGTGAGACTTTTAATAAAACCCGGTCCCCGACCTCAAATTCCAAAGGCTTTCTACGCTTGTCCGCGTAGGCTTTCTGACGGTCGCGTGCTGCCGCCATGCGTTGTCTTATTTGTGCAATCTTTTCTGTGGCGTCCACTACGATCTCTGGACCCGTGATCTGACTATCCCCCACCTCTGCCCAGCAGAGAGGTGACCGGCATTTACGCCCGTACAATGCCTCGAATGGAGCGGCTTGAATGCTGGTATGGTAACTGTTATTGTATGAAAACTCCACCAAAGGGAGATGTTTTTCCCAGCCGTTGCCGAAATCGATAACGCATGCCCGAAGCATGTCTTCAAGTGTTTGAATCGTTCGCTCAGACTGCCCATCCGTCTGAGGATGATATGCTGTGCTCATGTCTAACCGTGAGCCGAAAGATTTATGCATTGCTTGCCAAAGTTCTGACGTGAATCGTGCGTCGCGATCCGAAATGATGGACGTGGGCACCCCATGCCTCGAAACAACTTCTTTAAGATAGACGTCTGCGAGTGTGGAGAACTTGTCCGTTTCCTTAATCGGCAGGAAATGTGCAGACTTGGTGAGTCGATCCACGATCACCCATATCGTATCGTTCCCACGCTGGGATCTAGGTAGGCCTGTAACGAAATCCATGGAAATTTCTTCCCATTTCCATTGAGGTATCTTAGGCTGCTGAAGTAGGCCAGCTGGTTTCTGATATTCAACCTTGACTCTTGCACAGGTCAAACATTTTCCAACATACGTAGCGATGTGGGCCTTCATACCAGGCCACCAATAAGTAGTGCTGATGTCGTGGTACATTTTATCCGACCCTGGATGTACCGAATAGCGAGACTTGTGAGCTTCATCCATTACAAGTTCGCGTAAACCGCCATAAAGTGGGACCCAAATCCGGCCCGTTACATAGTAGGCGCCGTCTGCCTTCTGTTCCATTTGCTGTCGTGAGCCGCGTAAGGCTTCAGCCTTGACGTTTTCGGGCTTCAGTGCTTCTACCTGAGCATTTCGTATCTGCGCAGGAAGGCTAGACTGAATCGTAAGCTGTAGCGCTCGCACGCGCCGTGGTAAGGTATCCTTTCGACTAAGGGCGTCAGCCACAACATTGGCTTTGCCTGGATGATACTTGATAGCGCATTCATAATCGTTAAGTAACTCGACCCATCGTCGTTGACGCATGTTCAAATCCTTCTGCTTAAGGATATGCTCGAGACTCCTGTGATCGGTGTAAATCGTGCACCTGGTACCGTACAGGTAGTGTCGCCATATCTTAAGCGCGAAAACAACAGCTCCCAGCTCTAAATCGTGCGTCGTGTAGTTGCGTTCATGAACCTTGAGTTGACGAGAGGCGTAAGCGATAACCTTGTCGCGCTGCATTAACACACATCCAAGTCCCCGAATGGATGCATCACAATAAACCACGAAGTCATCTGTGCCCTCTGGCAATGAGAGGATAGGTGCGCTGCAAAGTCTATCCTTTAGGTGCTGAAAAGCAGTCTCCTGGGGCTCTCCCCAGCGATAGGTAACACCCTTCTGTGTCAGTAGCGTAAGTGGCTGAGCAATCTTCGAAAAGTCTCTAATAAACCGTCTGTAGTAACCTGCCAGACCCAAGAATTGACGTATCTCTGTCGGTGTACGCGGTGCAGGCCAGTTTCTGATCGAATCTACCTTGGATGGATCGACGTGAATCCCATCCTTGTTCACTACATGGCCTAGGAAGTGGACTTCACGAAGCCAGAAGTCGCATTTAGAAAGCTTGGCGTACAGCTATTCCTTCCGAAGAAGTTCCAAAATAAGGCGAAGATGCTGCTCGTGTTCCTCCTGACTCTTGGAGTAAATCAGAATGTCGTCGATGAAAACAATGACGAACTTGTCGAGATAGGGTTTGCACACCCTGTTCATAAGGTCCATAAATACAGCAGGCGCGTTCGTTAACCCGAACGGCATGACAAGAAACTCGTAGTGACCGTAACGAGTTCTGAAGGCTGTCTTGGAGACGTCCTCATCCCGGACTCTCAGCTGATGATACCCTGACCTTAAGTCTATCTTCGAATAGTAACACGACCCTTGCAACTGGTCGAATAAGTCGTCGATGCGCGGAAGGGGATAACGGTTCTTCACCGTCACCTTGTTAAGTTCACGGTAGTCGATGCACATCCTGAACGTACCGTCTTTCTTTTTCACGAAAAGCACTGGAGCTCCCCAAGGCGAAGGGCTTGGTCGTATGAAACCCTTTTCCAAGAGTTCTTGCAGTTGCTTAGACAGTTCCTCCAATTCCGATGGAGCCAGACGATACGGTGCGCGAGCTATGGGTGCTGCTCCTGGAGCGAGCTCGATCTGAAATTCAACCTGACGATGAGGCGGTAAGCCTGGTAAGTCTTCAGGAAACACCTGAGGGTAATCACGTACAATTGGAATATCCTCCAATTTCTTTTCCTTCGCTGATGCGTCTGTAACGAGTGCCAGAATGGCAGTGTGCCCCTTTCGTAAGCATTTCTGAGCCTTCAAGAAAGAGATGATGCCAACCACTGCACCACTCTTGTCGCCTTGAACTTCTAGAGGTTCCTGACCAGAACGAGGAATGCGAATAATCTTCTCGCTGCATAAGATTTCTGCCTGGTGTTGGGATAACCAATCCATCCCAATCACGACGTCGAAGCTACCCAAAACTATGGGAATGAGATCAATAAAGAAGGCTTGACCAGCTAAGATAAGATTACAACCTTGAACTACGTGCGTGGCTTCTAGACTTTTACCGTTAGCTAACTCTACTACATGTTTGGTGGGTAAAAGTGTTGGTGCACGTTTTAGCAGTTGACACATTTTCACAGACATATAGCTTGTATCCGCACCCGAATCAAATAATACAGTAACGTAAATATTGTCGAGGAGAAACTTACCCATAACCACGTTGGGATCGTTCACTGCGTCTCCTCTTCCCAAAACGAAAGCTCGACCTCTTGCCTCGTTGCCATTATTGTTGTTCCCGCCGTTGTTGTTGCCGTTGCCCTGGTTGTTGTTGTTGTTGCGGTTCTGGTTCTGGTTCAACTGAGGGCAATCGCGTTTGAAGTGACCTTCAGCCCCACACTGGAAACATCCCCGGTTTCCACGCTGTGGCTGCTGCTGCTGCTGCTGGTTCTGTGGAGCGGGTTGTTGCTGAGGCTGCTGATTCTGATTTGCAGGCCGTGGACTCCTACAGTCTTTAGCCTCGTGCCCCATCTTAAGACACCTTTGACAACGACCTTTATTACACGGGCCGTGGTGATGCCTGTTGCAGTTGTGGCACCTAGGTTGACTACCCTGATATCTCCTCTGCCTGTGACCACTAGAGGATTGCTGACTGGGACTCTGATAGTGGTCAATCTTCTGCTGCTGAGATTGTGGCTGAACAGATGCTGAACCTTTGCTGGAATCCCCATCCCACTTTCTTTTACTGTCACCAGATGTAGCAGGAGTAACTGAGGTGGTGACGTTAGCAGTAGCATTAACACGCTTGGGCAGTTTATTCTGATCCACTGCCTGATCGGTGATGCGATGAGCGAGGCGCTGAATTTCCTGGATGTTTTCGAGGTTAGCCGACGTCACGTGGCTCTGAATTTCTGGCGCCAATCCCTTGAGATACAACTCAATGCGCTTGTATGGAGGGTCCACCATAGTTGGACACAGAACGGCCAGCTCATTAGACCGTTTAGTATACGCTTCGATCTCTGACCCAACCATTTTCAGGTTATACAGCTCATCTTCCAGCTTGTGAATATCTTCCCGTGTACAATACTCACGCTTGATGAGTTCCTTGAAATCGTTCCATGGAGTGGCGTTAGCAGCTGCCAACCCTAAGATCTGGACTTGGGCGTTCCACCAAGTCAGTGCTATTCCTTCCAAAGTGTCGGTGGCAAACTTGACCTTGCGAGCCTCAGGGCACTCGCACATTTCGAATACTGATTCTAACTTTTCAAACCAATGGAGGAGTCCCACTGCCCCCTCTGTGCCACTGAAAGAGTTTGGACGACAGTCCATGAAGTTCTTGAATGTGCAGACAGGCTGCTGCGCGTGTTGACCTATTGTGTACGAATAGGACGAAGTTAAATACGAGAGTTAATGTAGGATCTAAAGATCCTAGTGTGTGCCTATACTGCAGGATATACTACCTGCTTGAGCTGCTGCAACTGCCGCAGCAACTTGAGCTTGCACGAGAGCCTCTAACTGGGCTTGTGTCATGTTGATTCGTCCAGACATGATCTTCATAGTAACAAGTAGCATACGTAAGAATGGTTCGCGAGTAGGGCGATGACAGAAAAGTGTAAGCACGCAGGGATTCTCATGCTATAGTATCATGTGTATCTAAACGTAATGCGAGCAAAGTTCTAAACAGTTCTAGCAAACAGGCAATAAACATAAACCTTATTACCTAGGATGTCGAGTCTTGCACGTGGAGCGAAGCGTCGTTGTGGATCGTTGAGAGCACTGTACTGGTTATAGTCCGGTTTTAATAAAAACGTTTTCCCATATTAAAACCAAGTTCTCTATAACCAATGGCTCTGATACCAATCTGTCACACCCCCCAAAATCCACCCGCGGAGTACCACCGCTTGGGAGCGTGACTGACCAGGATCAAGCCATCAATCATATCAAACATAGCAATTAATAATAAAAGTAATCAATGTAAATCATCATGACATGATTGATGTTCCAAAACCAAACGTCGTTTAAATAGCGGAAGCATAGTATGTAATCTCAAATAGTTATAAGTTCAGAATAAGTTCATGATCCGTATCCCACAACGACCTGCTCCTCCTTGTGCAAGCTCCATAATGTACCTAAGGTCCTGCAAGGCATGCAGCAAATAATCAACAAACTAGTTGAGCGAGTTCACAGAAAGTAAGTTCATAACGTAGAGCATAAGTATAGCTAGTGGGGGCTTCCCATACTAGTGTGTACTAAAGGTGGGGGCTTCCCATGTTTATCCTGGCTAATGAGGGCTTCTCATTAACGGTACTTACTAGACTAACTTCCGACCATGTGTTCTTCTTTACCGAGAACAGGAAAACGTACAGGGTCACGTAGGCTTTACGTGACGTGCCCTTCCCCGAGGACAGTGGTACGCGTGGGGGCTACGTAGGCTTTACGCAGCGTGGCCTTCCGACCTGGAAGCCAGTGAATGGTATTGGGTTACGTAGGCTTTACGTAACGTGTCCTCCCGACCCGGGAGACATATGGCAAATATACTGGGTTACGTAGGCTTTACGTAACGTGTCCTGACTAACCTGAGGACGATGGTCTATAGTCTGGTATATGCGTAAGTACGAGTAATCATTCCATATTCAACATATCTAACCCAATTCCCAACCCGGGAATCCCATGCCTTGGCTGTGTGAACTCACCTTGGTTTGCTCGGCAGATACACAAAAGAGTACAGGTAGCAAGTAAATGGTCAACCACGTCCTATCATGGTTATTATGCAAGTCAGGTTCGTATATAGCACGTATATTCATGTATGCTATCAAATATGATCATGGCACAACACATAAACGTATCAGTAGTTCATGTCATGTAACGAGTCCAAGTAGTCGGCCCAAACAGATAAGCAGTCCATTTAGCAGTCAAGTGCACACTTGTGCGTGTTAACCCTGGCCCAACAGTAAACGCATACTAGTCTAATCATCAAACAGTTCACAATTTCAATCATTTGGCCCAAACGGTTGGGCCCGTGACAGTGTAGGCCCAAACCGTGTATGTGCAAATGTGAGCTCGAGTCGCAACCGGAGATTACGAGTCGCAACCGGAGATTACGAGTCGCAATGGTGATCTCGGTTCATCATGGTCTGGTTACGAGTCGCAACGGGACTCGCAACCGTGATCTCGGCTTGTGCTGTCTGTGGTCTCGAGTGGAGTTCCGACTCGCAACGAGTGATACCGAGTCGCAACCGTGTGTGTGTAACTGGTTTCCATAATTCCTGCATTGACTTATCCGTGATTCTAGCAAACAACTTAGGCAGTTTCATAATTCAGATCAAATCAGTTTCAATTCCAAAATCAACCAAATTCAAACAACATATCATCGATCAAACAGGACTTTTATCATGAATCTCATATGAACATTAATAATCCAAAATCAAGAACATTTATCTAAACACATCAACACATCCGATTCTAACATTCACGAGGCCAATCTATGAGCATCCATTAATCCGATTTAGTTAGCATATTAACCAGTTACAATCTGATTTAATCACGTACACATATAGCCGATTACAATCATATAATCACCTATATCCGGTTCATGAGCAAACCAATTTTTATGAACACTAACTATAATTGATCCAATCTAAAATCATCATGCAAACATAAACACTTCACAACCGGTAATCATACATAAATCAAGCAAACATACTAACCGATTACAAGTGAAGAAGGGTGATCCGAACAAGAGGAGGATCGGATGGTCTTGTGCCGTCGGGTCCTAAGCAAACCGAGAGAGAGAGGTAGAGAGCAATAGGGTTTGTGTGTGTGTTATGAAAGTTGTAACAATGAGAGAAACCAAACCCTTACCAAAGATTTGTGTTTGCGAGTGGAGGGTGGGCCGAGCCCAACTCGGTTACCAAATGGAGTCCGATTTCAAAGTGTGGCCCAAACGGGTTTGTGTGACCGGTTTGTGTAATTTGGGCTCGTGCAACACATAGCATACATACACACATAACAAATATTCATTTAAAATCATATGATTCAGTTCTCGCAAGCACGTAACGTTACATCACAGTAAGTCTAAAGTTCGAGTTGTCACATAATACACACCCACGACGCAACGCGCGGATTTAATAGCACTAGTCCATGTAATATCCAAACCATCTCTTTTTAAATTCATAAAGTAACTGAAATTAGCTATATTCGATGCATTTATTAATTAGAAAATAAGGTAATCCCATTACTTTACTTACATTAGATTAGTGGGTATGGGGAGGCTCATCCCCATGAGGATGGGTCGTCATGTCAGCGCTACGTAGGAGGAGCTTGCAGGGGATGAACCTAGGGGGTGGAGAATGGGGCCCCACAACAATTAAAAAATATAAAACTTTATTTGATTTTAGAGAGAGATAGAGAGAGAGGAGAGACAAAGATGTGAGAGAGAGAGAGAAAGATTTGGGCCCATCATCATCATCTTTGACTAGCCGTATTTCACACGACGGGGCGAGGGGGGCGGTGTGCGGGACCGGTGCCGGGCCTCGCCGGGCCTAAACCGGCCCTCATACCGCTTAGTCTTAGTAAACTTTCCCTTTGCCGTTAGAAAAAAATGAAAATTTTCCCTTTAATTTCTAATTTTCTATGGATCCGATTTACATCCGTCATTTATTCATAGTCTTGAAAACCATGGAAACAACTAAGGTAAATAATAAGGTAGTGTTTGATATAAAAGAATTGAAAGCGAAATGGAATGAAACATTCTGATGGAATGAAAAAAAACATGTTTTGTTATCATGTAGTAAGTGAATGGAGCATTACAAGGGAATGTAACTCATTTCAAATATAACAATTTTCATTGCTTAGCAAGGAGGTGTTTTTTTCATTCCTTCAATGTATGGAAAAGAAATATATTATTATTTATATTTATATTACTAGAATTATCACCCGCCGTAATACGGCGGAGAATTCATTAGTTATATATCACGTTAGTTACGTTAGATGAAAGGAAAATGTTTCTCACATGACCACGAGCTTATGTGTAAAACCGATAAAAAATAATTAATCGCACGTTGCGACAGACCTATCAAACGGAAAAAATAGACGCGCTGCGACGGACAGGTCAAACAGGAAAAAAATAGATGAAAAAACATTGAACCCCACACGCACGTTGCGACGTGTTAACTCGAAAATTTAGAACGACACATTAAACGGAGAACTTATGAAAGATAAAAAGTATATAAGAGACTAAGGTTGAAAGTAAAAAAAGTGTTAAGATTAAATTGCGAAAGATGAAAAGCTTTGGGTTGAAAGTAAAAAAAATTAAAGGGGTTAAATTGCAAAAGATGAAAACTTTTTGAATTTTAAGTGAAAAATCAAATTAATCAAAGGGGTTAAAATACCAAAGATTGAAACTTTAGACTTAAATTGCCAAATATTGAAACTTTAGAGTTAAAAAAAAGAAACCAATTTCAGATTATGAAAACAAAAAAGATAAATAGATTTAGTTAAATTGATGTTTAATATTATTATTATTATTTAATAAAAGAGATAAATAAAAAAATAAAGGTGAGAAATTACCAGAGAATGACACGTGTCCAAAAAGGATTTTAACCCCACAAGAAAGTTGCGACGTGTTAACTCGGAAATTTAGAACGACACGTTAAACGGAGAACTTATGAAAGATGAAAAGTATATAAGAGACTAAAGTTGACAGTAAAAAAAGTGTTGAGATTAAATTGCGAAAGATGAAAAGTTTTGGGTTGAAAGTAAAAAAATTAAAAGGGGTTAAATTGCAAAGATGAAAACTTTTTGAATTAGAAGTGAAAAATCAAATTAATCAAAGGGGTTAAAATACCAAATATTGAAACTTTAGACTTAAATTTCCAAATATTAAAACTTTAGAGTTAAAAAAGAAATCAATTTCAGATTATGAAAACAAAATAAATAAATAGATTTAGTTAAATTGATGTTTAATATTATTATTATTTAATAAAAGAGATAAATAAAAAAATAAATGTGAGAAATTACCAGAGAATAACACGTGTCCAAAAAAGATTTTTGTTTATTAGTATAGAAAAATTAATATTAATACAAATATTAATATATATCAAAATTTTAATTATTAATTTTTTTGCCATTAAATATATTATTATTATTATTATTATTGAGGCAATTAGAATTTTATCGTTTTTATTACAGTTGTGTTTCGTTATTTCGTCTTTTTTTGTTTATCAAATTGTACAAAATAATAATTCATTTTATTCACATATGAGTAACCAAACATCACAGTGAAATGGAATGATTCATTTTATTTCGTTGTACATTCCATTACCTCTTCCTTTTTATTTCCTCATTAATTCCATTACTCCATAACAAACAGACCTTAAAGGAATTGAAGGTGGAATAGAATAGATTATTCTAATGAAATGAAAACAAACATTTTTTGTTATCATGTGGTAATAAAATGAACCATTCCATAAAGGAGGAAGGGGCACTCAAGGTTACTACCCGAGCCCCGAACAATCCTGTATTGTCATGTCAAGTCTCCACCCAAAGTATCTTAGAACCATGGACCCCACTATTTTACTTCACCCACCAATCACACAACTTTAAATACCCCAACACTCAAACCTTTACACTACCCTTGAGCTAGTAGGTAAACCTGTGACCGGAAATTGCATGACCTACCCTAGGGGGTGGCAGCGTAGTTATCGTGCGCGTAAGGTACCCGCATACTACTACTCGTGGAGTGCCCCAACTACGTTAAGAATGTGATTCCTTCCAAACATAGGAATTTTTCTTCCTTGGTAAATGGGTGTTGTTTTTTATTCCTTCAAGGAACAGAAATACATCTCAATTATTATTATTATTAATTTTTTTACTATTAATATATTTTAACTATTATATTATTATTATTATTATTGAAATTAAGACAATTATTTTTGTCATTTTTATTAAATTGTATTTCATAACTCATCTCTTTTTGTTGCCTATAAAAATGTACAAAGTAATGATCAATTCTATTCATATACGGGTAATCAAACATCCTAATGAAATTGAATGATTCATTTCATTTCATTATCCATTCCATTTATTTATCCAAGCTCTGCCTCTATCTGCCTAAGAGAGCAAAACACAATTTAAACACAATTTAACTTGTTAATTTTTACCATTATTTTGTAAAAGTATCCAATACTTTTTACGGAATAAAAAAATCGACAGGGTTAAAAGGAAAAAAATCACGAATATAGAATTAAATTGTTTATTTAAGTAAAAAAAATATATTAGGTACTTTACTAACTATTTTAATTAGATAGTTATCTCTTAGCGCATGTCCAACATTTTAGGTAGGTGATCATCAAATTCAAATGCATACATATAGAACCATTCAAATCAAACTAAAAGATTCAACCTAAAATTCTAATAGAGAAAAAACCAAAAAGGTGCAAAATGAAAATGTGTATACCAACTTTTCGCACCTCGTAACATTTTTCTCTATTAAATTCTTTTGGGCCTCTACAGATCGGAAAGTAGATGAACAAAGTCAATTATTAAGAATTTCTAGATTTTATTATGCATTTGATTTTTTTAATATGATACTTATACAGGATAATTTGTAACTTATGGGTTGAAATGAGAATTTTGGCGAAAAGAAATAAAAAGAGTATACTATTAAGGGTTGAAATGAGTATTTTTGGCGAAATGCTTTTTAATTTGCTATGATTCCAATACTATTAGACCTAAACGGATTTAAGATTATTTAATCTTTTATTCAGTGTTCTTTGAGATATTGTAATACGAATTTCGACTTTAATGCCAAGAAATATAAAAACAAATTAATAATACACAAATATGATGAATTGTAAACGATAATTGGTAGACTTGAACAAATCCTCAATCCAGAATTACCACATTTTTTTATTATATTTAAATTAAATTCAAATCAAAGGCCATGGATTATTAATTTAGTTTCAAATACCAAGAAACCCAAAAGCCTTTTTTAAATTCTAGTAAACGCATTCATACTTCAAAATACGCTACCAGCATTATGATGTAATTTTGTTGGCCATTTTGATGTAGTTTTCGTGTTGTATTGTTTCTTGGTTTTGTATCTTTGGCTGGGTTAACATTTTATATTTTTATCCATAGCCACTTTAATAAAAGGTTTTTTATTGGCCTTCAAAAAAAAATTACCACAACTACCTTTGTTTTAACAACAATTGTTATCATATATGTAAAACAACTAAATTTCATTTGAAAACTGAAATACGGTATTGTAGATATTAAAAGTAAAAAAAAAAAAAAGAATTTGATACGTCAAACCAATGACGTCATGTAACCTTCTGATGCATAACTAAAAACGTCACTGCTCACTATAGCCTATTTGAACTTTCCAACTCGTTTTCATTTTTATTATATATATATAAACAAGGAAGGTTCAAATGAAAACCACTATTAATTGTGAAAACTCGAAAACTAATTAAAAAAAGCTAAAAAAACATACAAAAAAATTTTTTTTTTAATTTTTTTTTGCAATCAAAATTTCGCAGGTTTTTTAATATAAAAAAAAATTTCAAAAAAAAAAAAAAAAAAAAAATTTGTGTAGTGCACATGTGTAATACTGCACATATGTATGTGTACTACACATGTGTATTATTACACATGTGCACTACACAATTTTTTTTCTTTTTTTTTTGAAAAAAAGTTTTTTTTATATATAAAAACTAGCGATTTTTATAAAAAAAATTGAAAAAAAAAATTTTTTTTGTGTGTTTTTTAGGCTTTTTTTAGTTAGTTTTCGAGTTTTCACAATAAAAGTGGTTTTCATTTGAACCATCCCCTATACAAATAATCTTAACATACTAAACATACAAATTAAAGGAAAACTCAAAAAGATAAGATGACATTTTTGTAATTATCAATAACTATCAAAGTTACTCTACAAATATACCTAAAAAACCTAACCCCCCCCCCCCCTCCCCACACACCCAAGCTAAAATGCTAAAAACTAAACCCCCAAAAAACCTAAAAAATCTAAAAAAATAAAAAAACACACAATTATTATTTTTTTTTTAACATTTTTTACTAAAAAATCGCTAATTTTAGTAGCAGCAAAAAAAATGTAGCGATTTTTTAATAAAAAATGTTAAAAAAATTGTGTTTTTTAGGTATTTTTGGTTGAGTTCACATTTGTATAGTAACTTTGATAGTTGGTGGTAATTACAAAAATGTCACCTTGTCTTTTTGAGTTTTCCTTCAATTTGTATGTTTAGTATGTTAAGATTATTTGTATTTAATCTTTTGCCTATATATATAATCATATAACTGAAAAAGTATCTTCTTTTGTTAATACCAGGCTAGCCCACTTGGTAAGGCTAGACGGTATGGGGGGTCGTCCCCCTCCGTCCAGGAACGACGCCGGTTCAAACACCGTACCCCCTCCCCCGGTCCTCCCCGTCGCCCTGAAGCCGTTGAAGACGGTTCACTAAATGACAAAACCCACCCCTTTTCAATGTGTTTCCTTTGCAAAAATAAAAAAATAATAATAATTTAATTGTCATAATTAGTGGGGTGGGGTCATCCTCCCATTTCCAGTGTTTTGCCAAGACGGATCATCCTCTGTAAGACTATGATGTGGCGCCTACGTGGCGGATCATCCTCCAAGGGAGAATGGTCACCATACCGCATAGCCTAAAATCATACATATTTTGGAGGTGAAGTTCGGTCTCAGGTTTAAACATGGGAAATGGCGATTAAACTAGAATTATTTGAGTAATAAAGTATAGGAAATATTGTCATTAAAAAACAACACATTTACGAAGTAGGCGGAGAATTTAAACAAAAAGAAAAAAAATAATGTGAAAATAGAAAGAATAATTTTAACCAATAGAAATGCTCAATTTTATTGTTATATTTATTGATATGCGATAATTTAGCTAAATAAATTAAACAGTTAATTGTATGATATATTTCATCAAATTGTTACTATATGTGTGACGTGTAGATACGTGTGACGTGTAAGATAAGTTCGATATGTGTATGATATTTTTTATATGTATAACATAAATTTAAATATATGTAAGATAAATTTCAACAAATTTTCTAGAGAGATTAGAGATAAATAATGTTTATTTTTATATATACAGGATAAATTTTGACATGTATAGAATAAAGTGATTCTGACTAATTAATTAGAGAGAATATTTAGTACTCTCTCTAAATTAACTAAAATCTTTTTCACTAATTAGTCGCATCTTTTTCACTAATTAGTCGCCTATCATAGGAAGTTCCATTGGTGATTATAGAACTGGAAGGCTCAATTACTATCTATTGGAGGTCGTTCAATAGATATGGGACGCTAAAATTGCTGATTTTGCAGAAACATCATTGGCGCATAGGAAAAATGGGGTGTGGGGCATTGTAGGGTGTTAAATAGCTGATTTGGCAGGGACACCAGACCACACCACACCCTACAACCTTATCTCCTTCGTTTTGGGTTAATTATTCCTTGTCCTTTTTCCATAAGCCGGCTAAAGTGATTTTTTTTCTACCTAAGTTGATTTCTCTTTGGACTTCAGGTTTTTTATTTCTAAAATTTCACTTTTGTTTAAAGAAAATTTTTAAATAATATTCATGATTTCATCCAATTATAACTATCATATTTTTTTAGATTTACATGTTAAGTGATTTTTATGATAAGAAGTAGAAATTATGTTGTTTTTTTTTTGTCCATAAAATTATTAAGAGACTTTGACAAGAGAGAAAAAACTAAAAGTATATTGGTTTTTATGTGTAGAAGATTGTTAAGGGACTTTTACAATAAAAACTTAAAGTATTTTGGTTTTTATTATAAAAGATTGTTAATTGACTTTTACGATAAAAAATAGAAGCGATGTTTGTAAATGATTGTTAAGGCATTTTTAAGATAAAAACAGAAGGGATGTTTGTTTTTTATGTGTAAAAGATTGTTAAGAAACTTTTTAGATAAAAATAATGTATGTTGATTTTTTATGGTATTTATTCCTAGAAAAAAAAAACCAAAAAAAGCTATCAATTTTATTTAACTTATGACTCCTACAGTATGGAATCTGTTAGGAAACTCAAACGGCATAAAATTATTTTATGGCAACTTATTAAGAGTCATGTACATTTATTATAAAATATTTAAATTTTAACTCCCCGTTTTGAAGAAGATGGCAAGTTAAACATGTTATCTGCCTATTGTCTCTTGGCCTAGTCATGTATTTATCCTTACTAAATTGGTTGGGTTCAAGTTTCACATTAGTACGTGAGGATTATATGATTTTAGGAATCGATTTAAGTTCGCCATTAAAAAAAAGCTAAACATGTCATTTTAAATTTAATATTTTACTTTTAAGGACCAAATAAAGTATTAATACTACATACGAAAACCATGAATTTTCTATTAAGAGAATAATACATCAAAGTAATTAATAAATTACCTATAAAGAAAGTAATTATTACAAAAAAAAAAAAAAAAAATAGGAACATATGTGTAGAGGTGATAATGCCTTTCTGCATGCAATGCATGGCCATTATAAAACGATTTACGATTTCTTGAGGGTATGCATGAGTCAACGATAGTGATGGTGGTAATGGTGGTGGTGTAGCATTCCCAACGTGCATACCAGCAACCTTCTTCGAACCGACACACGGGTTACCACAGTTTCCTGTGTTACAACATCCATTTCCTGGTGGTCGAACAGGTCCTTTTTGTAGAGATGATAACAAAAGGTTTCCTGTCTTCATCCAAGATTCTTCAAATCCGCCATCGAGGAGTCTACAACCTTCATTTGGTTCAAAATTCGCGAAGATCAACATAAACGATGCGATTACGGCTACAATTTTGATAGTTGGTATCATCATGTTTTGTTGCTACTAAATGGGAAGAAAGTTGGTAAATAAATGTGGATATATTTTGATGGTTTGATCAAAGAGGTGGAAGTGTATTTATAGGATTAGTAAGTTGGTCAAATTAGGGTTTGACTTTAATTCTTTGAATATGACTTGAACGTTTCTTGCGTGTGGTGTATTTTGAATTGGAACTAGGTCAGTACGTACTTTTCTCAAACCGGTAATAAGTGTTTTATGTCTGGATATAAAAACCATATTTGATCAAGTATGACCGGACCAGACCGGTTAATAAGGGTTTTCTGTCTGGATATAAAATAACATATTTGATCAATTAGACGGTCAGTTAATAACAATAACGTACCGATCTGGTTATAAAAATATTGGTTGAAACAAACCCGTTGTTTAAATAAATGCTTAATAAAAAAGTATAACAAACTATAAGTTAAAATTTTAATGACACTGTGTGAAACAAACTATTATGAATTATCATTTTTGTATGAAATAGTTTGTCATACATTGGCGAAGCTTGACGTTTTCGACAGGGGGTCGAAAACGTATATACCCAAAATTTCTATACGAAAACTACATATATAACACTACTGAGCGAAAAGTTCGGGGGTCCCCCTGCCCCTTCAAAGTTGCGCCATTGTTGTCGTATTTAAGTTATGGTGTAAATTAACTCTGATCGATTGATATAATTAAAAATTGAAGTCATACCATTGCTTCACTTGCAAGAAATATTAACAATTAACAATTTATTATATAGTGATTAAGACGGCACTACTTTACCAAGTCATAAGACGCAATCTCTTAAACTAGCAGAGGCTAGTCGTCAGTTAAGATAAATAACTTCTTAATGACTGGTGAAGCATGTAAAGATCCATTTCATTTCGATGCATGTTTTTTTTAATAATTCATTATACGCGTAAAACCATGCCCTAAATAACTAGACATGTTAAAAACTAATGTATACATATGCATATGCATAGTAAAAGGATATTTAGAAACCATAGAAAGTTTCTGTTATAAAAATTTTAGGGCATGTAATATACAAATTTTTTAGCGTTTTAAGCCAAAAGCAAAATAAAAAAGTGTCAAGCGAATTTTTTGATAAATATTTTTTTAACATAAGAGGTGTCTAGCACTATATATATATATATGTAACACACAGATCCACCTGGCACTTTTTTATTTTATTTTTTTTGCTCGCAACGATCAAATGTATTCAATTCACATACTATAAATTAGTAATATGTTGGTGCTTCATGAAGTTATACTCTAAGCATAGTGGGTTTTTCAAAAAAAAAAAAAAAAAAAACAAGTTGGTTTTTTCAATTCTAATTAAAAGGTTTCCATTTTTATGCATTTTACCTCTTTGATTTTTTTACTTTTGCCTAAACCTTTTCAACTTTGGCAAGTTAACCCCTAATATTTTTTTGTTTTCAACTTTGACCCCTCATACTTTTCATCTTTTGCAAAATTTTCGTTATACGTTTCGTTCTAAATTTTGCGAGTGAATATGCTGCAACGTGTGTGTGATTCAATGTTTTTTCGTCTATCTTTTTCCATTTGACAGGCCTGTCGCAACGCGTATTTATTTCCATGTTTGACAGGTTCGTCGCAACGAGCGGGGTCCTACTTAGTTATTCTTTTCTATGTTTTACGTTTTAGTCTAATTTTTTCGCATTAACACGACACAATGGGCGTGAATGGTTCAATAATTTTACGTATGTTTTTCGTTCGGTGTTATTTTTTCTTTTTTTGTTATTTTGTTTTACCCATTTTTTCGGTGTTGCTGGTCGCTAGCAATGATATAGCATTGGTGCTACTTGACACGGTTTACGACCACCGCCGCAACGCGGGGCTTAATACTGTTAACAATAAATAATTAATATCTTATATTATTGTATTTATTCATATTGATATATTAGGTAGGTAGACCGTAGATATCTCATTCATTAATAGGTCAATTGTTTCTCTTCAATTGTTGTAACAGTACCTTAAGTTTCTCCTAAATTATTGTGCTTGTATCCTGTATATATACCTCAAAGGGTTAATGAGAAATCATCTTCTTTTGACCATTCAATCATAAACTGATATGGTATCCAGAGCCTGAAACACCTCACGGTTCTTTTTTTTTTCCGATCCTTCTCACCTCTGCAAACCTACACCAGCCAATTGTTCTTGACCATGGCACCCAAACAAATTATTCCTCTCACTGCTGCAACCCATTTCCCCATCAAACTCACATCCACCAACTTCCCCTCTTGGCGCAAACAAATCCTTTCCACTCTCATCGGTCTTGAACTCGAACACCACATTACCGGCACTGAGGAACCTCCGGCCAAAACAGTCTCCACAGGCGATGTTTCCAAACCCAATCCAGACTACATGCTCTGGTTTCACCAAGACCAAATGGTGATTAGTGCACTGCTTGGCAGTTGTTCGGATGCCATTCAACCCCTCGTCTCCGCAGCCGACACCGCTCGACAGGCGTGGGACACTCTCAATGCCAGCTATGCCAGCGGCTCACGCTCACGGATAATTTCCCTCAAATCCAAACTCTCAAAAAATCCGAAAGGTAACAGATCTGTTACTGATTTTTTACACGACATGAAGTCGATTTCGGACGAGTTGGCACTCGCCCAAAGCCCCATTGATGAAGAAGACTTGGTGATTCACACCATGAATCAACTAGGAGACGAGTTTACAGGCCTAGTTCAGTCCCTGAAATCACGAGACACCACCATCTCATTTGCACAACTATTTGACAAATTACTTGACCACGAACGCACAATCAAAGAAACCTCCACCGAACCACTCATTACCACAGTCAACTACACCCACCGCCAACCTGCCCGCACGTACCCAAAACAGCAATCTGAAACCCGATATCACAAACCCAACCAGTCACGACCATCATGGAATACCCGTGATAAACCCACTACACCAAATCAAACCTGTTCCACCAAAACAAATGCCTACTGCCACTTCTGCAACATCCCGGGTCATGAGACAAGGGACTGCCGCAAACTTGGGCGTTTCCTGCGTGACTACAACTACCCAACTCACGATCCTACAGGCTCCGCGCCTTCAGTTAACTTTACTTCAGCCTATCCAACTTCAGGATCCACACCAGCATGGATGTGGGACACAGGAGCATCCGGTCATACCGCCCCAAAGCAGCACTCGCTACCCGTCCTTTCCGAATACGGAGGCCCGGATGAAATTGTCTTAGGTGATGGTAAATCTCTTCCCATTACACATATTGGTCAAACTCAAATACACACCAACTCTCGACCACTCTTATTAGATAATGTTCTTGTTGTCCCACATTCTACAAGCCCCACGGGCATGGTACAACGAACTCACCTCATTCTTGCTCCACTTCGGCTTTCGAAAATCCTTGTCCGATCCATCTCTCTTTGTCTATCAACACCATGGTGTCACATGTTATCTACTCGTCTATGTAGATGATATCATCATTACCGGTAGTGACAATAATCTGCTGAAAACCTTCATTGCCTCTCTTGGCCAAAAATTCTCCATCAAGGACCTTGGTCCTCTTCACCACTTCTTAGGCATTGAGGCCATTCCCACACCTCAAGGTCTCTTTCTCTCACAACATCGCCACATTCAAGACATTCTCACCACCCACAAAATGGATGGCGCAAAAGATGTCCTTACTCCCATGAGCATATCCGAACCTCTTACTCTCATTGACTCCACTCCTCCCGTTGATCCCACCCAATACCGTAAACTTGTTGGCTCTCTTCAATACCTAGCCTTTACTCGCCCGGACATCTCCTTTGTGGTCAACAAACTTTCACAATTTATGCACTCACCTAGACAATCTCATTGGCAAGCTCTTAAACGGGTTCTCCGATATTTGAAAGGGACGGTACACTACGGGTTATATTTGCATCGTGACTCTCCTCTCACACTCCGTGCCTTCTCTGACTCGGATTGGGGAGGAATCAATGATGGGGGGCGGTCTACCACGGCGTACATTCTATACCTCGGCTCCAACATAATCTCTTGGCGCTCATCTCGCCAAAAGACGGTCTCGCGTTCCTCCACCGAGGCTGAATATAAAGCGGCTGCTAACGCGGCTGCTGAAATTGCTTGGGTACAAAACCTTCTTCAAGAGCTCGGCATCCAGCAGTTAAGTACTCCACAACTATTCTGTGACAACACAGGTGCCACATACTTGTGCGCCAATCCGGTATATCATTCCAGGATGAAACATGTTGCCTTGGACTACCATTTTGTTAGAGAACAGGTGAATGCGGGCAAGCTACAAGTCCTACACATTAGCTCCAAAGATCAACTTGCGGATGCTCTCACCAAGCCACTACCACGGTCACCTTTCACATACATTCGATCCAAGATTGGAGTCTCCAACGGATCCTCCATCTTGCGGAGGCGTGTTAACAATAAATAATTAATATCTTATATTATTGTATTTATTCATATTGATATATTAGGTAGGTAGACCGTAGATATCTCATTCATTAATAGGTCAATTGTTTCTCTTCAATTGTTGTAACAGTACCTTAAGTTTCTCCTAAATTATTGTGCTTGTATCCTGTATATATACCTCAAAGGGTTAATGAGAAATCATCTTCTTTTGACCATTCAATCATAAACTGATAAATACTATTTAAAAATAATTCTTAATGAACGGTGAAGCATGCAAAGTTTCCCTTCACTCATTTTTAGGCTAAATATGATTTTTACACTGGTAATGATTATGATTGTCTTTAGATCAGATTTGTTTACCTGTTTATTGACGATGATTGGCAAGATCTTTAGGTTGTTTGGGAAAAAAAAATCTAAATGGGTTAAACGGGTCAGCTCGGCAAACCGATCGGGTTGACACGCACCCGACCCGTTTAGCTAAACAGGTTTGCAGGTTCAACATGAAACTGGCCTGAACTCATTTAGACTAATTAAACCCAAACCCGCAAATATCGTGTTAGGTTTGTGTCGTGTTTCGGGTCATGTCAGAAATTCACACTCCTACTGCCGAGACGACTTTCTCCAACTCCGCCTAAGTACCTGGAATCGATTAAACGCGACTCCCCTCGAACGACAAGAAAGCGCGTAGCGAATTTTTCAACCATGTATATATCCCCTGTGGCGCTTCTAGTGACAAGTTCTTGCATGGTGAGAAAAAAAAATACCATTCCTATCATGTGATGAATGTAAGACTAAATATTAATACAATTTGCGAGATTTTACACACTTGTATAAGACTATTCTTATCTCACTCGCTAACGAGTCCGGGGTTCGAGGGTATGGCCCCATGTCCCCTTTGGCAAGCTCAAGGGGTAGGGGTTTGGAGGTTGCCCCATGCGGGCTTCAAGGGGCTGGCCATTGAATAGCTTTAATTTGCGTGTCTCATACACGGTTCAGAGAGATATCAAAAACTTTTCCTAAACAGAAAACTTAAAAATATTTTTCTTATTGTACGTTGCGAAAGGTCCCAATCCAAGTAGGATCAAGTTATACAAATAGGAATCGACTTGCATTCCACTAGATGCTCGTCTTGTGATTAGAAACCTCAATTTTGAATATCTCTATTTCAAAGCTTATGAAGCTATGATATGGAATTATATTTTTAGGTGGTGGAAAATCCCAATTTCAAAGCTTCTCACCCGTAATGATCTTCTACTTGTCCATAACAATTTATGATCTACGACCACTTTTGACGGTCGCTTGTCATTGTCGCAATTGATTTTTGTAAAAATTATTGTGACCGAACTATTTTACGGCCAAATTTAGCGACCAAAATTTCTTTTTATAACCTACTATACTTTCTTACCGAAAGTTTGTATCCATTGAATTGCGACATAAATTTTAATTCAGTTGAAATTGCGACTAGAATTGTTTACATCCGAACACTTTGTGATCAAAGTCTTTTCCGACCAAGCACCACTACAAACAGTAGCAAATGCAACCATATTTTGTGGCCGAAAAACGTTCGCAACATTAGAACCATATTAACAACTGAAATACAATGGTCGCAAAATTAGCAATTGAAACAACATTAATTACAAACTCAGGAACCAAAACAAAACCGGTTCCAAAATTAGCAACAACAACAAATCCGACGTAAATACTCATTTAAAATTCAAAAAAATAAAATAAAAAAGAGGTAAGTTAATGCACAAGGTATGCTTATCGTACAAAGTGCAAAAGGTAATTACACATGAAAGAAATAACAAGTGAAAATTACGCACGGAGGAATTCAAAGGAACTAACAAATGAAAATTATGTATAAAGTAAATCAAAATCACGCACCCTCTAAAAATCCTATTTACGCTTTGTACGTTAACTCTAATTTTATCATAACAACTGCAAAATATTCCCATAAAATAAATATCCCCACGTTTAAACCTGTCACATGTTTGAGGTGATCATTAAAAAAGTTTTCTACTTTTATTTTGAACAAGCTTGGTCGTTTGTTCAACTTGCCGTTTCCCACATACGATTGTCGTGTTGATTTGGTTAGTAAGTTATATTAATACTTTATATTATCATTATTATCAAACATTCAAACCGTATTTCAGTCTACAAATGATATGTAATTAATTCAAATACTTTTGATTTTCAAGTATGAATGCGCTTACTAGAAACTAAAAACGGTATATGCTATTTGAAACTAAAAAACAACGCATTACACATGGCATTTGATATAATAAAATCTGAATTAAATCAGGATTAGAGGGCATGGGATAAGACTTTGGGACTAATAGGTCTTAGGTTCGATTCTCACAAATGGGGTTTTCTCATATTTATTGGGTTTCCTCCTGAATTGGTGTATAGGTATTATGCCTAGTGGAGATGGATATGATCGGGTGGTTCCACTGGTGACACGATGATACTCCAGTGGTCCGTCAGTGATCCAAAATTTACCGTTCAAAAAAAAAATCAGGATTAGAGGATTTTTTCTAGTTTACAAGTTCTTGATTTTAAATTTATCAGACTTGTTTATATTATTATAAGTATTACAAGTAGTGACGTGGTAAATATTCAATATGTTTATCAAAAAGTGTCTTAATATGATATAATGTAATGAAGTTAATTTTATTTTTAGCTTTTATAATATAATCATCCTTTTATCTCACATACTATATATATGAGTAGGTTCCTATGGAAAGTGTGTTTTTCCTATAAAGTCTAGGAAGTGATCTGATCCATCAGATTGGTGTGTTTAAGGGTTGAGATTAAATCAATGGCAATCTTGTAATATTTAACTATATTTAATAGATTGTTTTAAATGATAAGGGGCAATTTCGTCATAACAGTGTTTTAAATCAATCAAAAATAACCGTCAACAAGTCACATCTTCTTATTACACGTGAATTTCCCTCTCTCTCACTTTCTCTCTCTAAACCCACAACGAAATCACTCAAAAATCATACCAAAAATAGCTAAAATCATGGATGAAGATAAGAGATTTTCTAACTTCTATATACGTAAGATCAAACGGACATTGTGTTCTGTGTTTTAGTAGGCGATTAGGGTTCAATTGTGTTCTACATTGAAGTGTTTTATGTTTGCAGGGAAGAGATTCAAAAAAAGGGGGATTTGAACAAGATGGATGGGAGCAAACTTGAAGTCGCCGGAAGAGAAAACACAGTCATCGGAAGCAACGCCGGAAGTAAAGTTGAAGTCGCCAGAACCGTAGGTATGTGTTTTAAATAACAAATGTGTGTATGATTTCCGTTTGTTGGGGATGACTGTGTTTTCATTGGTTGTGTTTGGTAATGTGTTTTATGGTCCGGTTATGTAGGTTTTATAGAGTAGTAATTTGGGTGTGTGGGTTGTGTTTTAAAATTTTTATTTGTTAATGGCTTTGCCACCAAATGTGTTTTAAGTGCAGGTTTTAAAAAGATGTGTTTTAAGATCAGTTTGTTAGTGGGTTTTCCCTAAACAAATGTGTTTTATGGGCAAGTTTTTAACAAATGTCTTTTATGGGCAGGTTTTAAACAGATGTGTTTTAAGGTCAGGTTGTTAATGGTTTTACCTAAACAAATGTCTTTTATGGGCAGTTTCAAAACTCTGTTTGTTAATGGGGTTTTCCCTAAAATGTGTTTTAAAAAGATGTGTTTTAAGGTCAGTTTGTCTAGGTTTTAAAGATGAGTAAGTTGGGTTTGTGGATTGTGTTTTAAAAACAAAAATGCCCTACTGTGTTTTATCTCATAAATGTGTTTTACCATTAAATGGCACCGGAAGTTTTGAAAGCCTACTGAACTGTGATTTATAAGGGGAATGTGGGATTGGGAATTGTGTATTATAATTCCTAAACAAGTGTTTTCCAGTCAAACGGAGAAAGAGTGAGAGAATAAAAGGAAAATGGCTTTCAAAAGTGCCCGGAAACAAACCTGACAAACCTATTATGCTGGATGAATCAGACACAGAAGAAGCATCACCTTTACTAGGTGTGGTTAGTTGTGGCAGTGAAGGGTGGGGGGTAACTTATATGGCTATCTGTCTGATCAGTTGTGTTTTTTTGTTACTAACAGTTGAACCTGAAGGGCGGGGGCGCACAACAACCGCCTGCTGGCACCCTTCTGTCTGACATTGCAAATCTGTTTCCGAACGTAATGGATAAAAATGACGATTTACTGTCGGAACCCAACGAAAACCGTGAAATGCCCATATGTAAGTTAGATGAACAAACATGAAACCATATGTTTGATGATGTAAAACACAATGCATAATACTAACAACTTTTTTGGGCTTTATGTCAGCCGAGGCAAGCAACAAGGGTATCGATACTGGTAAGAAAAGGAAGGACAAAAAGGCTGGAATCGAACCAAAACAAAAGAAGGTTGCGGTTATACCAACAGTCAATAAGCCTAAAGAAGTAGCACACGGTAAATTGAAAATTATGAACTAAATTTCAGTTACTAAAAAGACGGACTTGCTGATCGGCTTCGTGTGTTGGTGTTTTGTCAGGTTCCACAATAGAAGATTCTGATGATGAATTTGACAACCCACCTTGGAAAAAACGAGGTCGGGTGCTAGCCTACAAGTTGTTGAAAAAACACAACGACCCCCAGATACTAGTTCAAGCAAATACTCAAAAACACGCAAGAGGCCAACAACGGTCAAGAATTACATACCACTTTCGGATGGGAAACTAACTTTGCGATTGACTCTTAAGCACATGGGGGAGTTGATGGAATCTTTGAACGAAAGTCAATGGGGGGCTGTCAGAAACATAGGTTTCGGGTCAATACTTAGCTTTAGAATGGGTCCGATACCCTCAACTCTGGGATGGTGGTTGGTAAATAACTATGACACTAAAACACGGGTCTTGAATTGCGGTAGCCACCACATTCAAATAACGGAGGAGTTGGTGCACGATGTGTTCGGCGTACCAAGAGGGAATGAAGAAATAAAGGAAGTAGAGAGAGCAAGGGCCGATTTCCACGAGGTTGTGGCGGAATGGAAAGGACAATTCGAAAATGCTCCTGCACGTTTAACGCCTGTTCAATTCAAAACATACATGTAGGGCCAAAAAGCGAGCGGAAGAATCTTTGTGTTAAACTTTTTGTTGTTCTACAACACACTACTCGGAGAGACAACTACGAATTCTTCAATTAATATGAAGTTTTTACCAACCTTGCATTGAGGGAAGGATATCAGAAGTTTTAACTGGTGTGACTACATGATCAGGTGTCTTGATCAAACGGGGGAAACATGGACACCAAAGGAACCCTTTCTTGGACCAATGCCTTTGCTAGTGGTATGTTCTAAATGCATATATAATTTTCTAAATCACACACTATGATTGTGCTTTAAAACACATCTGTTTGCTGGTAAAACACATTAATATTGTTTTAATATATTAATGCTCCAATATAATCACAACATATTGTGAAAACCATCAACACACATTCGAAAGGTTGTTAAACAACATTAGAAGTAATAAAACACAATCTGATGTATATAAAAACCTTAAAACACATCTGACATCAGTTTGTTCTTCCTTTTTTACAGGTAGCGTTGATACGTGACCAAAAGAAATACAAAGAAGGTGAACTAAGAGCAACTCATCTCATCGAAGATATCACTAATGACGATATCGAGGCAGTCAGCATAAAGTTGGACTCGGTCAGATTTGATCAAATGTTAGTGGATGCATATGAGTTGCAACCGGAACAAAGCTATCCGTTTGAAAAAAAGTCTGATGAAGAAGTTGAAGCAAAAGAAGTGAAATCAAGTAAGAAAGATGTAACCAAGACTGTAAAACACATTAGCAAATGTGATCCGGAAAAAAGAGAAAAGTCTGTTGTGAAGCCGGCCGGTAAAGCGCATGGTAAACCTACGGTCTCAGAGGTACTGGAAAAAAAACAAATTGAAAAGGAACGGGCGTAAACCGATGAGGTTGGGAAGAAGAAAACTGATGTTGAAGGTGGCCCGGAAACTGCGCCTGTTGTCGAAGAAATTCCGGTTAATGCAGGTTTCCATGCAGAGTTTGAAGAATGCATGAATGTGGATGTTGGCCCGGAAACAGTGCCTTTTATGGATACATCCGATATAGAGAAATACTACAGAGAAACAGGCGAGTGGGGGCAAACACAACAAAGTCAGCCGGGGATTACCTCACATATGGTATCTCAATATGAATCGACACCACAAGCGACCCAAAGCGACGAGGTAATCTTATAATTTTCCAGTTTATTCTACTAAACACAAACATAAGTGAAAACATTTACATTCATGTAAGAAATTACTTAAAACAATTTTTTTTTGAGATGTGGCACATGCAACACCTTATAACACATTCAGAATACCAAAAAACACATTTTCAGAATGGATGTATTACTATAGCTTTATCGGTGTACTTGGAAATACACATTCTGATTAGTAAAACACACTTCTGATTGGTAAAACACACTTCTGATTGGCAATAATGATTGGTAAGGCTCATTTTCAAACTGGTAAAACACTTTCAGAATGGTAAAACACATTGAAGATTGGAAATAGCACACTGAACATTTGATACACATTCTGAAATTTAAAACACATTGCTGATTAGTAAAACACATTAAGCATTGAAAAAAAGGAAAAACAATAATAATTGGTAAAACACATTTTCAAACTGGTAAAAACAAATTGCTTATTGGGAAATAAGACAATGATAATGTGTGGATGATGTAAATCAGGTACATGCGGGAATGTTAGAAGTGTTCTTGAATCAATTCGACGAATGTGTTAAAAGGATAAACGACACTTTTACAGAAGGTTTCCAATTGTACCCCGAAAGTGAGAAAATAAAAGAGATACACACATTGTGGACTGAGAAGCTGAAAAAGTTTGGATCGACATGTACGCCAACTGCACAACCACAAACTCCTACGGATAAAACACCAGAAAAAAAGGCAAATAAGGAGAATGTGGATATGTCACAGTTGTCGCAGTGGACACCTTCATTGGTAGAAGAGATATGTAAGACAGTTGACAAGACAACCACACCGACGGCTCAGCTTACAGTAGTGGAGCAGTCCGCACTCGTCGTCACACCGATCTCCCAAAAAACACAGGAGGAATATGAATATTCGATTAGACGTGGGCAGCTTATACACCAGTTGGACCTTGGAAAGCAGAAATTAAGACCGCAAAGACAACCAGAATTGACCGATGCTCTAAGATCTCCATACGTGAAGCGGGCAGTAGAGATTAGGGCAAAGCTTGAAAACGCTGAGGTCTCGGTCAGCTCATACATGTTTTTAGCCTGGGGTTCAATGTGGTATGTTACAAAAAATGCCATTTATAATACGAATGTTTCTACAAAATATTTTCACATAATATGATAACACATTTATTAAAACACATTTGTATACATTAGGGATGTTGTGTTTAGAACTAAGAAAGGAGTGCCGGTTATGAGATCTCCGCTCGAATCATTAATGCCGGGAATGGAAGTGCACATATTGGTAATAAGCGCATGGGCGGATTTGTTGAATTATGAAGAAAAATTCAAGCAAAAGGGGAGCATTGCACGCCTGTTCTGTTCAGTAAATATGTTGGTAAGGCTGATCATAATGAACTTGTAATATAAGTTTACAACTTTTGTAATGTTGTTTAACGAAATGACTTTGAAATGCAGAATGAAGAAGACTACATAAAAAATGCAAAAACCAGGGCAAAAATATTCGCAGAAAACATGGAACCGGTTTTAATTTCTGCTGATGTGAAAAAGATACCTGACAGGTCGCTCATCTTTGTACCAGTCTTACACGACGGTCATTTCTATTGCGTATGTTTTAATTTAAGGGACATGAAGGTAGAGGTATTGGACAACAACGCTAAGGATATCTCAATGCAAGCCAAATACAAAAAACGGCCGGAAAAATTGGTACGCCCCTCTATATATAAACTACAAATGACCTTTGTTATAGAAATGCATGCCATTTGATTACAACTTTGTTAAAACACAAAAAACAAAAAGTTTAAAATAGTTCATAAAGTTCTATAAAGTTTGATGTTAAAACACAATTGATACTGAATGATGTTAACTTAAAACACACTTTATCAGAATTTTAAAGTTTGATGTTAAAACACAATTGATACTGAATGATACGTTATCAGCACTATTAATACTTTAAAACACAGTGTAATGTGGCAATACATAGTAACAAATAATATTAACTTAAAATGCACTTCATCAGAATTTTAAAGTTTAATGTTAAAACAGAATTGATACTGAATGATACGTTATAAGCACTATTAGTACTTTTAAACACAGTGTAAATACCGGTATTATGAACTTAAAACACACTGCAACAGAATTTTAAATTGTTTCCCTTTGTTAATTGATATTGAATGATACGTTATAAGCACTATTAGTACTTTTAAACACAGTGTAATACCAGTATTATGAACTTAAAACACACTGCAGCAGAATTTTAAATTGTTTCCCTTTGTTAATAACCGGTATTATGAACTCAAACAATTTAATCAGATTTACAGCAGAATTATACTGAATGATACGTTATAAGCACTATTAGTACTTTTAAACACAGTGTAATACCGATATTATGAACTTAAAACACACTGCAGCAGAATTTTAAATTGTTTCCCTTTGTTAATAACGGTGGTGCATTTACATGAATTTAGTTTAAAACAAAATCTGATTAAATTGTTTATCATGCAGCGTGATGCTTTATCGGTGTACTTGGAACAAATTGGGCATCCAGCGGGTGGGGTGATTGGTAAAGTTGAACCAGTACGATTGGAGATGCCATGGCGTACAAAAAATAATGTAATCGATTGTGGCGTTTTCCTGATGCGCCATATGGAAACATACAAGGGCGTAGCTGGAAAAGATTGGGAATGCGGATTCTCAAACGAGTGCACTAATGCGGGTGAGATTTCATACAAGCAGCGCCAAGAAATTGATGATCTCAGGCATAAGTACATTACGAAGATGCTCCTAAGTGAAGCAAACGAGCACAGAGGTTTTGTTAAAGCTGAGGTTGCTAAATATAACAAGTTGTCGGCCGATGAAAAAAAGAGGCTAGAAGCAAAAGCCTTCGACGCAATCAATGAAAGATTGGATAAGTAACTTAAAATGTGATGTTTTCGTAAAACACTTTTGTTGCCGGTGGTTTGTTGAAGTAATGTTGGATGTTCTACAAAAACAGTTTTAACATTTTGTTCAGTGTATTCAGTTATCTTTTGGAATTTATAAATTAGAATTTGTTTAGTGTGTTCAGTTATCTTTTTTTTTTTTTTTGTGTTTGTTGTCTATAAAAATGTCAAGTATAACAGTTTTTATGTCAATAATGTTACTTTTTTCCGATGTACATAAGATATACAGTTTGTATTAATGTATTTCCTCTTAAAACACAGCCTATATACATTATGAAAATACCGTGATCTGGTAACCAGCCTATACTATGGGAAAACACTGCATGCTAAGATAGTAATAACCATGGGAAAAAACAAAAATTAATTTACTGTTAAAACACATCAGTAAAAGTAAACTATAAAAAATACTGACTTCAACCTCAATAACTGATAAAACACATTACATAAAACATGCTGATGTTTTCTCAGGAAGTTAAAACACATTGTAATAATTTAAACAAAGTTGAAATACTGTGATCTGGAAACCAGCCTATCAATTTCATCAACTCTCTATAATTTAAAAAAAATTCAAACACTTTTGGAACAACTTAAACTATATACCAAAACCACGAACAAATCAAGCATCATATAAAACACAGGAGGCTATTTAAAGAAAAGGTTAACACTAAAACACAATGCAACAATAACATAAAATGACGAATCCAACAAGTCTTAAAATCAACAAAAACAAATCCAAAACAAACACACGATAAAAATAAAACAGAATATTGAATAGTTTAGCAACAGACTTAAAATTTTGATAAAAAAGATCCTACTCTACCATGTCTTCATCATCCATATCTGCATCGTTTCCAGATGTGTAAAACACATCATCAGCATCGTTTGATCCAGGACCATCCCCTTCAACAACTGTAGCATCGACTCCTTCAGCAATTGTATCTACATTACCTTCAGCATTCCGCGAACCACCTGCCTCAGGCACAACCACGGTGTATTTCCAACACGTTACTCTGTTATGACCATATTTTTACATAATGAACATTGACGACGTTTACTTCCAGACTGACTTATGGCTCGCTCCTTTTGAGATTTAAGGCGTTTATGAGAACCACAACCTTTGAACCTGGTACCAACTGGAACACGGATAGTGGCCGTGCTCTCTGGAGCAACTCCCAGCAGTTCAGCAAAACGATTACGTCGTGTCTTGGGAGGTGCATTTATTTGAGCTTCATCAGCGACTGACATAAACTGCTTGATATGATCACGAAAATCAGACAACTGATCAAATTTTGAAATCAACTTGTTCACAACATACTCAGTTGCGTGACTAATCTCACGAACACAACGGTTAACCTCCTCGCTACGATCTGGATCTCCACCATCCGTAAGAATGGACCCGGGGGAACTATTTGGAACAGCTTCACGCGTCCAACGCCTCAATATATATTGTTTCGGAAACTCCCTTACATCAAGAATCCGTAACACACAAAAAATGTGACTGCACAACAATCCAAACTGCTCAAACCTGTTGCAGTTACACTTAACAGTAACATCCTCCTTGCGTATCATAACCTATAACATTTAGTATCCATAAAACACAGTTCATATAAAAGATGGATAATTTAAAAAATAAAAATAATGTATACATAAAGTAAAACAAAATATCACCTCGAAAAACGAAGAACATGGCTGATCGAGATCCTTTATAAAAAACTTAATGAAATCACCGACGTGATCTAATCTGACACTAGTACAACGATGAATAGCATGTTGAATCTCGAGTTGAACATCAAAAAATATGGTTCTGGTATATATCTGAGCTGCTTGCTTCTCGAGAACAAAATCACTCCACTCTCCAGGGTTGGTGTATCGAGTGTCATGATCGTTTTTTCGATGCTCGTGTCTTTGCGCTTCAATAGCTGTGTCGAAGTGGCTAAGAAATTCAACCAAGGTGCACTTTGGATTGCTAATCTTGCCAAAAAAGTGATTCTCGCTTTCAGACCTAGATGATGTCCGCATAAGACTAGACATTTCTTCTTCGTGATAGTAAGCTGGAATCCATGATTCGCGTAGCCCGTATATATACGTCAGCCATTCATGGTCGGTTAAACCGAAATCCTTTAAAATAGCAGCCCATTCAGTCTCAAACGCTTCGGGCAATAGAGAATCAGTCCAAACAACTGCAGACAGTCTTTTCCTGAAATCTGTATTTGAATACAGGGCAGCCCCGACCTAAAGGAACATTATATGCATGAATGTTAGAAAACAAAAATTAAAACACAGTAAAAAATACACATGTAAAAAAAGAAAAAACTGTCATATAACAAACAGACCTTTGTAGTGAGTTTATCCATGATTATACACATACATAAGCGATGCCTAGACTCAGGCCAAACATCCGCTATAGCCCTTTTCATTGCAGGGTCTTGGTCAGTAACGATTACGGGAGGCGCGTACCCACATGCGTTCTTGATCGCCTTATGTAACCAGCTATACGTCTCTGCCGTTTCAGAACCGAGAATTGCAGCACCAAGTGTGACGTTCCTATTGTGATTATCAATCCCAGTGAAAGGGACAAACATCATGTTATACCTGCAAAAACGAACAATCAGCGGTTACAAATAAATCATAATGTATTTATAACACAGTAGGCTTTAAAACATAATGAATATATAAAAAAATGAATCTCGTCGTTACTTGTTACGCTTGTAGGTAGCATCAAATGATATAACATCTCCAAACATAAAATAATTCTTTTTCATATCCTCGTCGCCCCAAAAAATGCACTTCAACACACCTTCGTATGTCGTTTCATATTCACACGAGAAGTTCGGTAAAAACTCATTTTTCCGCATCAGTCGCTTGACAAACATTTCAACATCAAGCTCTCCGATAAAAAGATTTAATTCTTTCTTGAAATTTTTAAAATCGACTTTAGTCGCACCGACTTTGTCGAACCCACCATACACTTCCTTCATAATGTTAAATGCACGAACAGGACCAATGTTGAGATGTGACATCTTGTTTATCACATCTTCGTGTGCACGATTCATACCTCTGTTTTCCTTGAGAAGATGTAAATCTTCTTCGTGCACAAAATCATGGTTGTGCGCCTCTGTAAAATGATACAGCAGATACTTCTTGGCATCGGTAAGCTTTATTCTGATCGCAGCTTGGCATCCGGTCCTTTTGGATGGTACCCTACGTACCCACCTATCAGACGGCTGTTCGACTAAAGTATCGACCGGTCGAAACTCTTTTTGACCCTCCTTTGAACAAAAAAAATACTTATTTATAACAATACCACGGTTCTCGTGCTTTGTGCCCTTCCTAACAGTCCAACCTCCAGCTTCTGCGTATGTTTTGTAAAAGTTATATGCATCATCAACTGTGTCAAATAACATGCCCTCTGCTGGCGTCAAAGAAGAGGGTGAATCTGGAATATATCTCTTTGTTCCAGAGTTTGGAGAGACTTGTTCAACACCACGTAATTGGTAACTGGGTGCATCTACAACACATGACAAAAATTGAGCATATAACACATCTATAAAAACACAATGAGATGAAAACAAAACAAAAAAAAAACAAAAAAACAAAAAAAACCAGGGCAAAGTAAAAAAACATACTGACCGTGCTACCACCTAGTGAACTTATATAACACACCAAAACAAAAAATCTGACCTGAATGCTAAGAAAGTAATAACCATGGGAAAGAACAAAATAATGCAAGTTAAAACACACCATTCAATGAAAAAAATAAAAACGTGGACTACAACCTCAAAATCTGTTAAAACACATTACTGTTAAAACACAACATACAAGATGGAACTATAAAAAACATTCACTTCAACCTGAATAACTGTTAAAACACATTACTATTTAAAGACACCATTCAATGAAATTATACAAAACGTTGACTACAACCTCAAGATCTGTTAAAACACATAACTGGTAAAACACATTACTGTTAAAACGCAAAAACCAATACCAAAGATGTTGGTTTGCCACATAAATTACACATACGTATTTTAAAACACACCATGAAATAACTTAAGAAAAACAAAATAATCTTCAGATTACAAAACATCAGTCACCTATATAGAATCATTAAACACTAAAACCTCAACCTCTCTGGCTGTTTAAACACAGCATCAAGAAACAAACTGACGATTTTACAGAAAAAATGATAATAAACAACACAAAAAACTACAAAAGTAACTGTAATTACCATCCCCACCATCAACAAGAGTGTTCGAAGCCATGATTTTTCACACTGAAAAAATATTGAATATGAACGATGTTGGTGAAGAATAGAATGATCAAAATTACAATATATAGATTTTGTTTCGTGTTCGTGATATTTGGAAGAGATTTGGATCTCAAAGAAAAAACTATAATCCCGAAAAATATTGAATGTAATCGGTTACACATATGATCATGCAAAAAATAGTTATTTGAGATAATTACCAAAAATAAAATTGATATATGAAATTACATGTTTGCCCTTCTAGTTAAAATTCATCCATGACACATGTCTAATTACTATTGCTTCCTAGACTTTCTAGGAAAAATAGACTTTCCACATAACTCCTACATATATATATATATATATATATATATATGTGTGTGTGTGTGTATTTATATTTGTGTTAGTGTTAGGGACATGATGAGAAGGAAAATAAGAGAAAAAGCTTTCACACAAAGGGCTACGAATGGGTATGGTCCTAAATCATGTGCCGATGTACGCAACAACTAGCTTGTGCCGCACGCAGAAGGCCATACCCAAAACAAATGAACTTAATATTAGTCACTTTCAAGATATTCGCGTATGCCTCAGCAACGCAAGCCTGTGCATGCCAGTAAAGCATAATACAACCAGTACAAGTGACAGAGCATGTAGCCTATAGGCGCACGTCAGACTGTGTCCTGTAGAGCCATACGATGAGCAATCGTGCAGGAGACAAGAATTACAAAAGGACGGTGATGTGTCATCAACCACCGTGTGCCATTCAATGCTCCATGATCTTCATTAACAGCTGATGACAAGCCCGACTACAAGGACAACTGTCAGGCCACGTAGATCCAATCATCGTGCGCCAACTTCCCATTCTCCTGCAATTGTGCCTATGAAAGACTATAAGTTGAATGTTGATATGAGTTTGAGGGACAATGTCAAAGTTGTTGACAAATACGAATCGATGAGGATATTTTGGACAAGTAGAACTTGACAGTGGATCCAAATATGATGATGAGGCCAATAGTATCAAAAGGCATGATTTAAGGTTTTTGAGGAAACAAAATGTAGACAACAACAGTTCCTATCTAGGTTAAGTATTTGGTACCAAACAAGAAGCAAAGGAAAACATCAAAAAACACATTGTTGAGACTAGAAGGCTGATCAAAATTGTGAAGGATGACAAAAGAAGGGTTGGGGTTGTATGTCAAGGTGAGATGCCTTGTTTTGAAGTTAAAGAAGATGGTACTCAGGTCCCTAAAGACAGCTAGGGTTTAATAGAAGTGAAAGGGATAGATGAGGGGCCAAAACAGGAGAAAGGTAAAGAAGAAGAAGGATATTGTTGGTGGGAGGGGGGAAAAGACAAATCCTTAGCAATATCAATGTCCATGGGTGCTTTTAATATCAAAAGATGGGGACAAGGAATTTTTGTAACACCCCGTGTTACCGAATGTCAAAGTCAAAGTCAAAATCAAGATTGACTCCTCTGACCATAGTTAGTCTACTTTATGTTTGCGATTGCGTTAGTTGTATTATGTGGAGTAAGTGTTATTAATCAAAGTAATCGAATGATCAAATCAATGCGAAACGCTAAACGACTGTGAATGGTAGGAAGTAACAATGCGATAAAGTCAGTTAATCAATAATCGAGCTAATCTAATCATCATCGAACTCGAGACTCGAATTACGCGAATTCTGGTGTTAGTATACGTGCGTGTGTGTGTCTTATGTGTTACTTGTGCATGTTTACTTTATGTTATGTGTGGTAATCAATCGAAACTCGAATCAAAACTCGAAACTCAATCGAACTCAATCAAAATCGAATTATGATAATTGGTGGCGAAAAGACAGCGCGAGACTTAGGTGATTGTATGTTAGATATAGTGGCTGGGATTAAAAGTAATTTGAATAGGAAACTCTATCGTACATGCATCGTCCTCAATCGAAATCGAAATATCAAAAATCGTCGCACCGAACGCTAGAATCAGGCAGCTGAACGATCAGGCTCCCAGCCGATCGAACAGCCCAGCCGATCGGACTGCTGTCCGATCGGACAGGCTATCCGATCGGGGTGCCTGACCGATCGGCCAGCCCCTTTCCTCTTTTGGAAGCCTATAAATACCCCTTGTCACTTTCAAACTTTCTACTTTTGGAAACCTCTGACCGACCAGCTCGTGCTCCCCTTCTTTTCTCAGATTCCTTCCGATTCCGGTAAGATTTCATCCTAAATCTTGTACTTCCTTGATCTATACACACTCCTACACCTTTCTATATTTCAAATCTTACTTTTTAACCGTGAAATCATCAAGATTCAAGTGTTCAAGGATGATGTCATCATGGTGTTCTTGAAGAACTCCATGTTTTGGCTCAAAGCCATCAAGAATCACTTGGATCTAGCCGATTTCCACATAAATAAGCAAAGATCTATCATAGATCAAAACATTTACACGGTGAAAAGGATTGAAAGAATGTTTTTCCAACTTTCTTTAAACTCTTTTACACTCAATGCCTTCAAACCGGTAGAAACGGAGTTTGAACCGACTCACTTATCATCCTAGTAGTTGTGTGGTACAAGATTCAGGTTCTATCCACAAGGTTCACCGATTTCAGGTTAAACATTAAACTCCGTTCTGAACAGTCCACCGGCCGGGTTTGGGTGATTCCTGTCCGAGCAGGAGAAACAAGTAAGGACGAGGGTTCTGCGGTTCAACTCGTGTCAAAGTACCTCTATATAACGTCAAACAATCAAAACAGCCAAGTGTTAGACGAACCGGCCGACCAAGTCAGAAAGCTGACCGATCGGGCTAGCTGTCCGAACGGACAGCCCAGCCGATCGGATAAGCCAGCCGATCGACAAGGCCAACCAATCGGCTAGCACATGGCCCCACACTTTAACAAATTCATGAAGTCTAGTATTGAACGAAGTGCTGTTCGATCGGACTACGGTCTGATTTAAATTACTCTTCGGATCATGAGATACTATGCTTCAACAATTAATTGATTTTTCAACTTGTTCAACACGTTAGAGTGCCACCCGATCGGTCGAGCCGTCCGACCAGGTGACACCCTGATAAGAACTTGTTGTTGAAGTACCTAACCGATCGGTTAAGCCGGCCGATCGAACGGTCCGTTCGATCGATCGACCTGAAAGGTAAGGATACTCCACTGTTTTCAAATACTACAACGAAAACCTCAAAAGGTCAAACCATCATACACAAACACATCCTTCTCAAAGGAAGAAATAAGCCACTCGAACAGTCCATCCGAACGGCCTACTGACCGACTGGACAGACTGTCCGAACGGACTGGTTAACCGAATGATCAAGTCGTCCGATCGGACCTACCATCCGATCGACCAGGCTGTCCAACCCTCCAACACTTGTTTACATTTTACGCGTTGCTTATCGTTATGCTATCGAACTATTCAGGCTAAGCCTACTCTCAAGTGCTCCCTTCAATCCATCAATCACTGTGAGTATACTCAATCCCTTTTTGCTTTTAGCACTTTTGGGTGTTACATACGTTCCTTATTCTAAATCACAATCGAACACACTACACAATTATTTCAAGCGCTAACTGTTACCGCATGTATTACGTGACTAAATGAATGCTTGTTGTTATGTTTATACGTGGAATGTTGTCTACCTGCCTTAACGACGATAGTACTATAGTTTGGACTCAGCACCCGTTCACACGGGGGTTGTTAAGGACAATTACTTGCACGGATTACGGTGGTAATCATATATTGCGAACTGCCTCGGGCAGTTAACCCGCAGTCATTGGTATCGATAGATCCATGTCGATAATTAACATGCTTCGTTTTCCTCTGTGTACGTGCTGGTTATGCGTAAACTATTTCGAACTCTATTATGCTATTGTCAAACTTGTATGCTCACCTTTACATTTTATGTATTGACTTTATTTTAACGTATGTGACAAGCAATTAGGATGCTTATGTGCTAGGAAGGTGAGCTTAGAATAAGCGTCTAGAGCATAGTTGTCTGTAGATCTTGCAGATCGAGTCTCTAGAAGCATTTGAGCAATTTTTATATTTAAATCTGAGTGGTCGGAACAGAATATTTGACTTGATGTTATCTGTAATAATTTGTTTACTATTTAAGGTACGGTATGGGACATATTATATAAATTGAATAGTAATAATAATTGTTATGGAGACTTCTGGACAATCTGTTTCGCTCAGTGCCATGCCCCGATGATTCCGCCATCGGTTGGGGTGTGACAGATTGGTATCAGAGCCATAACTATAGGGAATTAGGCTAGACTCGACCTAGTCCGGGTCGACGTCTTAGAGACCTAGACTATAGTTAGGAACCAACAGACCAAGCTTATGTGCTATATATTCTGCTAAATCTCATCATCACTGCACTCGAATTTTCAGACAACGACAAGTGACTCAGTCGGGATTAGGTTTGAAAACCGCAAACTCTCGACTAAATTACTTGTTTGATCTATATTTATCTATAAAACGTGAGAATTCGCGTTGAACCAGGAGTGGAATCCATACTTTAATGGGAATTTTCGTCGCTCTTACCTAATAAAAGTTGGAATAAAGTTGTTTAAGCCAGGGGTAGAACCCTAACCTTGACAACTTGCTGCCACTTTTAGTTGACTTTTACTCATCTCACCAAAGCCTCGACGGACTCCAACGACCTGAACTCACGAGTATGACCTAGGGAATACGTGCTGAATGCCCAAGAATCGAGGCGGAAACATGATCTCGAAAGTCGAAATGTGACGACAAGTCTATTGAGAATAGTCGAATCACTTTGGGTAGTCGATGTCTAGTAGTCGCAGACGATCTAATTCTCGATTTTATGCGTTTCTGAGTCGGCAGTTGTCACTCTGATAATTCGTCGATTTTATATGTGTTATGTGTATTTATCTGTTTACATGTTTAAATTTTTGGAGGATTATTCGATTTTTGCTATCACTTCAATCGACTCACACGACTCGCCTTGCTCTCCTATCTCAAAACGATAACAAGTCACTGTAAATCTAGACTACATTATGCTATGACATACGCTTATACTATACTTGATATGCTATACACGACCGATATATACGAACGACACGCGAGCTTTGAATGATAGGTTTCTGTATTCTAACTGCCTCTGTGATTAAATAGGAATGTGCTTCTGTGTTCTTATGTGCTTCTGTGACTACGTGAATCTGTGATTATGTGCTTATGTGTTTATGTGATACATGTTTCGACGTGTTCCTGAGCTTTAGTAAGTAGTAGACGTGTGAGGTGAGATTCGATTTTGATGTGTCTGAGACCTACGATGATGTCTGTTGCAGACCATGTCGTCATCCGGACACCGAACCCCACTTACCCGCCAATAGAAAAGAGACAGACGTCTTGCTGCTATCATCGCCAAGCAAGTGGCAAAAGCTGTGAGCGATGTCTATGAAAATGTCAGCAAATCTTCTGAGGAGTCGAGAACTGAAGCTCCCAAAGACGCTACCAAGACTGTTTTCAGCTTTAAAAAGTTCAAGGCATGCGGACCAAAGGAATTCACCGGAGAAGATGGCTCAACAGCTATGTTTCAATGGTTTGATTCCATTGAAGTCACTCTGCGCCAAAGCGGCTGTCCAGAAAATCTCCGTACCCTAAACGCAACCGGCGTCTTCCAGTCTCGAGCTCTAGATTGGTGAACGGCCGAATGAAACAAACGCGAGAATGATGCAGCTTATGAGCTGACATGGAAGGAGCTGAAAGCCATCATGATGGACGAATTCTGCCCTCCCCATGAACGCCAAAAGCTGGAGGACGAGTTTTGGAACATTAAACAGAAGGATGGTGATAACGCTGCCTTGACTGCTCGCTTTAAACAGCTCAGCATCATCTGTCCCGATCAAATCAAGACATCAGCCATGGCCATCAAGAAGTAGATTCGAGCTCTACCCGATTGTGTTGCCGATTTTGTTCACGCCGCGAAAACCTCATCGATCGAGGAAACTTACCTGCTTGCCGCCGAGATCAATGACAAGCGAGTAAAAGATGGTTTTTGGGATAAGCCCTCCAAGTCTCTGCACCAAGCCACCACTGCATCAACCGCCGACACCACCACTGCTCAACCACCCAAGTCATCACGCCACAAGAAGAAGCACAACAACAACAACAGCTCCAACAAAAAGAACTGTGCTGTCACTACCACTGCTGCTCCTCTGCAAGCCGTACCGGCTCAGCAGCAGTCTCACCATCGACCAGCACCAGTTACTCAAGCGTCGCCAGCAAAGCGTGCTTACACAGGTCCCCACCCGCTCTGCCCGACATGCTCATATCATCATCCGGTGGGTCTTGCCTATCTTTTCTGCGCTCATTGCAATCTGTACGGCCATTTTACTGCGAATTGTCACTATGGTCCTCGTCAAGCCCCAGTTCAAGCCACTGCTCATCAAGCTCTACTCCCAGCCCCGCAAGGCCAACACGCAGCTCAAGCACCCGCGGTCAATGCTCGAGTCTGCTTTGCATGTGGTGACCCTAACCATTTTGCAAACATGTGCCCGAACAGGGTTGTGAAGCAAGAGCCCCAGCAGCAGCAGCAGCAGCCTCAGCAGCAGCAACAAGCAGCACGCGCCAGAACCTTCAACATCAATGCTCGCCAAGCCCAGGCTGACAACAACGTGGTTAATGGTACGTTCCTTGTGAATGGTATTTATGCATCGTGTTTGTTTGATACTGGAGCCGATAACAGCTTTGTGTCGTTTGAATTCGAGAAGCTTCTTAGTCGTAAGCGTTCCTATCTCCCCTCGTCATTCGAAGTTGAAGTCGCTACTGGAAGAACTGTCGCTGTAAATTCTGTTCTTCATGATTGTACTCTCGAGCTCAACAATCACGTCTTCCCAATCGACCTCATTCCAATGCAGCTAGGAAGTTTTGATATCATAGTAGGCATGGACTTTCTTCGCGAAAACCATGCTGAAGTTGTGAACTTCGACAAGATGATTCGATTTTCGCTCGCGAATGGTGATTTATTGTGTGTGTACGGTGAAACTGCTTCGAAAGGTCTCAAGCTCATGTCCTGTGTCCAAGCTAGCAAGTATCTCCGCAAGGAGTACAGAGCTTTCTTGGCTAACATCGTAGTAGCGGAGAAGGAAAAGAAAAGGAAGACAGAAATCATAGACGTCCCTGTGGTCCGTGAATTTCCTCAGGTGTTCCCTGATGATCTTCCTGGACTACCACCAAGTCGTGATATTTACTTCCGTATCGACCTCATTCCTGGAGCTAACCCCGTAGCCAAAGCCCCATATCGGCTCGCGCCATCCGAAATGCGGGAACTCTCGAACCAACTCCAGGAGTTACTTGAAAAAGGCTTTATTCGCTCGAGCACCTCTCCTTGGGGCGCACAAGTCCTTTTCGTCAAAAAGAAGGATGGGTCATTCAGGATGTGTATCGACTATCGGGAATTGAATAAGTTAACCATCAAGAACCGATACCCTCTACCTCGCATCAACGATTTGTTTGATCAGCTGCAAGGTGCTACGTGTTTTTCGAAGATCGATCTACGCTCAGGCTATCATCAGCTACGTCTTTAGGAAGAAGATATACCCAAAACCGCTTTCCGCACTCGCTACGGCCACTATGAGTTCGTTGTTATGCCTTTTGGTTTAACCAACGCACCCGCGGTTTTCATGAATCTGATGAATCGCGTGTGTAAGCCTTATCTTGACCGTTTCATCATCGTGTTCATCGATGATGTCTTGATTTATTCCAAATCGAAAGCCGAACACGCGTAACATCTACGTTTGGTTCTCGAGTTACTCCAGGGGAACCAACTCTATGCCAAGTTCTCCAAGTGCGAATTCTGGTTAGAAGAGGTTCAGTTTCTGGGTCACATCGTGAATAGTCAAGGTATCCATGTCGACCCTGCGAAGATTGAAGCAGTTAAGAGCCGGATTACGCCAAAGAACCCGTCTGAAGTCCGTTCTTTTCTCGGATTAACGGGCTATTATCGATGATTTATCGAAGGATTCTCTAAGATCGTTGTGCCGCTTACCGCTCTTACGCATAAAGACAGGTCTTTTGTTTGGGGAATCGAACAAGAATCTGCTTTCCAAACCCTCAAGCATAAGCTTTGCAATGCTCCTGTTCTCTCATTGCCCGATGGGAACGACGATTTCATTGTCTATTGTGATGCTTCCAACCTTGGTCTTGGTTGTGTTCTCATGCAACGGGACAAGGTTATAGCTTACGCTTCTCGACAGCTCAAAATCCACGAGAAGAACTATACAACCCATGATCTCGAGCTAGGCGCGGTTGTCTTTGCATTAAAGATATGGCGACACTATCTGTATGGTACCAAGTGTATGATCTTCACCGATCACAGGAGTTTACAACACATCTTTAACCAGAGAGAACTCAATATGCGTCAACGCCAATGGGTAGAACTCCTCAACGATTACGACTGCAAGATTCGTTATCACCTAGGCAAGGCAAATGTCGTTGCCGACGCGCTCAGTAGGCAGAGTTATTTGCTTAGTACTCGTAATACCCAAGCCCAACACGATCTCGAAACCCTCATCCGCGAAGCCCAACATGCTTGCTTTAATGAACGCACCTTGAGAAGGAAAGAATCTATCACGATGGATCTCAGCTTGTAAGCAAATCGAATGGGATCTTCTATTTTCTAGACCGAATTTGGATCCCTAAGCGAACCGAATTACGAAAGATTTTAATGGATGAAGCCCACAAATCTCGGTATTCTATTCATCCCGGTGCCGATAAAATGTACCAGGATCTTCGTTACAAGTACTGGTGGCCGGGTATGAAAAGGGATATCGCTCTCTATATCGGAAGATGCCTGACTTGTGCTAGTGTCAAGGCTGAACATCAAAGACCCTCTGGCTTACTCGAACAACCGCCAATTCCTATATGGAAGTGGGAGAGTATAGCTATGGATTTCATAACCAAGCTTCCACCCGCGTCATCAGGTCACGACAGCATTTGGGTTGTCATTGGTCGTTTGACCAAATCAGCCCACTTTTTGCCAATACGAGAAGACTACAAGGTGGAACGATTAGCCCGAATCTACACCGACGAGATCATTTGTAATCATGGTACGCCTCGTGACATCATCTCTGACCGTGATGCTCGGTTTACGTCGCGATTGTGGGAAACGTTTCAAGCAGCTCTCGGTACGTCGCTTAACCTAAGTACCGCATTCCATCCTCAAACCGACGGACAGACTGAAAGAACGATCCGTACTCTTGAAGACATGCTCCGTGCGTGTGTCATAGACTTCAGTGGTAATTGAAACAAATACCTGCCGTTAGTCGAATTCTCGTACAATAACAGTTATCATACCAGCATCCAGATGGCACCATTCGAGGCCCTATATGGAAGAAGATGTCGAGCCCCTGGAATTTGATGTTGGCGACTACGTACTCCTAAAGGTATCACCTTGGAAGGGTGTGGTCAGATTCGGCAAGAAAGGGAAACTAGCGCCTCGATATGTTGGACCTTTTAAGATTCTGGAAAGGTTCGGAAAAGTCGCCTACAGACTCGAACTACCGGAGGAACTCAGTAACGTCCATCCGACTTTCCATGTGTCAAACCTCTGAAAATGCCTGGCTGAGCATGATTTGATTGTACCTCTCGATGACCTTCAAATAAACGAAACGCTACACTTCGTGGAGAAGCCTGTCGAAATCATGGATCGCCAAACCAAGCAACTCAGGCGCTCGCGCATTCCTATTGTGAAAGTCCGATGGGAAGGAAAACGAGGCGCAGAGTTCACTTGGGAACTCGAAAGCGACATGAAGGCAAAGTACCCACAGTTGTTCAGGTGAGAGCCTAGAGAGAGAAAGTAGCAAAAGGTAATGCACGGTGCTGTGCAGCTTTCAGCCTAATTTCGGGACGAAATTCCCTAAACAAGGGGAGGCTGTAACACCCCGTGTTACCGAATGTCAAAGTCAAAGTCAAGATTGACTCCTTTGACCATAGTTAGTCTGCTTTATGTTTGCGATTACGTTAGTTGTATTATGTGGAGTAAGAGTTATTAATCAAAGTAATCGAGTGATCAAATCAACGCGAAACGCTAAACGACTGTGAATGATAGGAAGTAACAATGCGATAAAGTCAATTAATCAATAATCGAGCTAATCTAATCATCGTCGAACTCGAGACTCGAATTACGCGAATTCTAGTGTTAGTATACGTGTGTGTGTGTGTCTTATGTGTTACTTGTGCGTGTTTACTGATGTGCGTTTAGTGTAATATATTTTTGATGAGTATTTAAGCCCCTTTTTACACTTTTAGCCAAGTTTTAAATTTATAAAACACGATATTTACTAACACTAAACACACATATGGGCAAGTGCACCCATCGTGGACGTAGTATAGTGTTGGTAAGATACCGAGGTCGTCCAAGGACACAAGAGCTTTTAATATCGGTTTATCCTCAACGTCTAATCAAATCAAAAGGTTAGAAAAATGTTTTAAACTAAGAAAATAAAAAAAAAAACTAACTAAATGCTGAAAATAAAAATAAAATAAAAACAGATAGACAAGATGAATCACTTGGATCCGACACGTGTATTAGTATAACCTTTGATTATTTTCGCACTTTTGCACTTGTTTAAGAGATTATCTTAGTTATTGTAGTAGGCCCCTCTTTTGAAGGCGACGTTACCCTCAACCCAGTAGTTTGAGTCAGCAAGGATACAATCCTAAAGGGTCGGATTATTGAAAGATAATGAATTAAGTTATTAATGCAAATTGTGGTAGGCCCCGCTTCTGGCGGTGACGTTACCCTCGGCTAAGTAGTCTGAGTCAGCAGGGATACAGTCCTAAATAGCCGGGTTATAGTATTAATAGTAGTTAACTTATGAGGGGGTCAAAGAGTTTGGATCCCCGCCATCCAATACCTATGGGCATTGAAGGAGATCCTACTAAATTTGACCCAGGTCCCAAGCAGGACCTCTAAACGCTGAACAAGGGCAAGACCCTTACCAAACCGTTCCCTTAACCCCCGACCAGGTAGCCAACATACCTCCATATAGACCGTGGAGATATGAATGGTGAAAATCTTTTATTTTATATATACAGTAAAATAATGCCAAGACACCACGGACAAACGATAAGGAAAGATCACCTTCAACATAAGTAACTAGTTATTAAAGTCATTAATACAAAACCAAATAAAAAGTGCAAAAGATTAAAAATAAAAAGTATTATACTAAACACTTGTCTTCACCAAGTGATGTAAGAGACTTAGGCAAACATGGCCTTGATTGTCAAGAACTCTTACGATCAATCTTGGATCCCGAGACGACTCACACACTCTATGATGGACAATGGATGATGGTGGTGGATGATGGTGTTATGGTGGTGGTGGGTGGTGGATGAAGTGTGAGAGAGGTGGTGTGCCAAGGGATGAGAGAGAATGAAGCCAAGCTCCTCTATTTATAGGCTGAACAGAAGGCTGGACACGGCCCCGTGTCCGCTGGACACGGCCCCGTGCCCGTCTGACATTCTCTCACTTCATTAATTGTAATTACGAATTACAATTAATGCGCCTGCTGTACTTTCACCACGCCCCCGTGCTTGCTGGACACGGCCCCGTGGTGGGCAATGGAAGCTTCTACTGGTTTGTCTTTTCTGCTGCTTCCTGGGCACGCCCCCGTGTTCGCTGGACACGGGGCGTGTTCAGACTCTGTTCCTTCTTCTTTGCCTTGGGAGGTGCCGTTGAGGGTCCGGGCAGTCTACTTTTGTTCCTTTTCTTGTATTTATGGTAGAATTAGCTGTCTTTTTGCTTCTTTTGTGATTTTGAGCTCATTTCATCCTGAAAATACAAAAGGAAGACAAAAACACTCTTTTTCCAACATTAGTACTTAAAAAGGGTTAGTTTTATGCCTTAATTGATGTGATTTATATGTTGCATTTTACACACATCAAATACCCCCACACTTGAACTTTTGCTTGTCCTCAAGCAAAACTCTTTAAATGTGGCTTACACTCCCAAATGGAATAGGTAGAAGAGAAAAAAAATTTTAGCTTGTCCTAGAGTGTCGGGAATCCAAGGTTTTTATAGGTTTTATTTTTATTTATTTACAATCCTATTCGTTATGATTTATTTTGAACTTTTCATAAGATGAATTACTTATTTGGGCATAGCATACCTTATTAAAATTCCATATATATACAAGTTCACATACCTCACGGGAGATCACTCAACACTCGGCCGAAGGTGTATATTTTAGTGAATCACTCGAGAGCGGCACGGAACTTACGTCTTCCATAGGCTTGCCAAGCAATCAATCCTCCTCCTTTTTAACTTTTTACCTTTGTAAATATCAAGAGGAATTTTGGGGTGAAGGCTTGGGTTTAAAGGTGGGTGGTTGGTTAGTGGTTAGTAAAAAGGGCGAAAATCGTAACAAGCGTCGGTTTTCGTGAAGTACCTTGTTTTTAGTGACTTTTTATTTTGAAGTATTTCTCCAAACAAGCTTTTGTAGCTTTTGTTTGTTTTTGACTTCATCATCATCATTTTTTTTTTAAACGTCACATAAAAAGGTGAGTTTACGAAAAAGCGAACTTGTTACTAAAATAAAAAAAAAATTAAAAAGGTTTTTTTTTTGTGGGTAAAAAGGGTTTTGGGGTAATGAAATAAAAGGTTTAGGCTCAAAGGGGCTATCTAGGGGGATTTTGGGTAGGTAAAAAAAATGAAAAATAATGGTTTTGAAAAAAAAAATGGTTAGTCCTAATGCCTCCATCATTTACTTACTTGGGTTTAAGTTGGTAAGGACCGGGAATGTATCGTCGTGGCAAGTTCTAGATTTGTAAAGACCGAGCGGCTATTCACACAAGAAACGAAAAATGAGCATTTAATCTAAATATGTGTATTTTTATGCTCAATAAAGGCTCAAAACTCACTTTTGTGGGAATAGGTTTTTAATGTGACCAAGCATATATGATCGAATTTTTAACTAGACTTGTTATACCGTTTCATAATTTTCTTATGTTGGTTCTTTTTTATCACGACGCTATCGGTTGTAAACTTGTAAAAATATAACCTTTTTAGAACTTGTTATTCCCAACTTAAACTAAGACAAGTAAATAAAAAAATGAAAAAGTTTTTGAAAAAATTTGGGGTGTTTAGCGGTTCCAATAGAGTTTTGTGTAAGGCTTGTGTTTAGGATTTTGCAAAATTTCAAGGTTTTAGCATCCCCCCCACACTTAAATTACACATTATCCTCAATGTGTCCAAAAATAATGTTTTTGGTTGATTAGAATGTGTAAAAGTGGATTTAAAAGCAAAGGTTTATGTTACTGGCAGGCTGGACACGGCCCTGTGCCCATTGGACACGACCCCGTGGTGAACTGCCAGTAACGATAACTTACAGTAGGTGAACACGGGGGCGTGTCGGCTGGACACGACCTCGTGTCTAGAAAAAAAATTGCAGGTCAGTAGCCAAACAGCAGATCTGGGAGATGAACACGGGGGCGTGTCGGCTGGACACGTCCCCGTGTGGACAGTCTGTTAGCCTGAAAAATAGGTTTTGTCTCCCGGTTTCTCCATCATGGGGCTGCAAGTGCTAATGTTTAGCACTCTAACCCTTGCATTGCACCTGTTTAAACACTAAATACCAACCAAACAAGCACAAACCATCCTAAATTACCATCGTCAAGCATCATCCAAACATAAAGTAAAAATAAAACAAAGATAAAAAGTAGTTAGAGAAAGTAAATTGTTCGACAAATGGCACGCAGGCCATGAATTGTTTGATAGATAGAAGGGCACTTAAACCTGTGGGCTCATCACCAACCAGCCCCTTGTTCCTCCAAGCCTCCTACTCCATGTCTTCATCACTACCATCACCTCCACCCCCGTGCCTCGCCATGTACTCCCGGATGCTACCGATATCATCTTGTATATCGTTAATGTTGCGTTCGATAGCTCCAACCCGGAGGTGTGTGTTGTTGGCGAGATTGTAGGTGTTCCTTGTGCACATGAGGTTTTCCTGCAAAAGATCATGTAAACTTTGAAAGTTAGGAAAACCACCTCCTTGAGAGGAGGATTGGCCCGCATCGCCTTGGGGTGGGTACTGAAAATGGGGAGGTGGTGCATGAAGAACTAGAGCCTCCTGCGGGTTCCATGCGTAGCCTTGCGTCCTTTGAAAGCTCACCGTCCCGTCCTCCGCTTCATAAAGCAAGTTCATGGCTCGGCAAATGTGGTAATCAACCCGTCCTGACCATGGACTCCTTTCGAAGGACCTTGGGATATTCGTGAAGTGCTTGAAAAGACGGTACACCCATCCTCCGAAAAAGATTGGTGTAGGAGCATGAGCAAGGCGGTTCAAGTGCATGTTTCGCAGTAGGAGGTAAGGAACATCGAGAGGCTTCTGGTTGTGGATGCAGTGAAGGACAACCAAATCTTTCAACCCAACAACGCCACTACTGTCATGGCGTTGGTTCAGCGAGTACGTGAGGAGCCTGTGGATGTAGCGGTATAACGGGTCCCTCAGTTTGGTGCTTTTGGTGCTGCTTGGGTTGTAGATTCCTTCACCTATTTGAGCCCATGCGGCTTGGCGTTCAGTTGCATCCAAGTCTCGTAATCCCCCTGTATTCTCTTCATTCCCCGCTTCCTCTTCACTATATAGCCCAATGATGGCTCCAAACTGTGCCATGGAGGTTCTAAATGTGGTCCCTCCACATCGAAACTCGACCGCCTCATGGTCAAACGGTTCGCGCCTCGAGTTGAAAATGAAGGTGCTGTAGAACTCCATCGTGCATTGATGCACCGACCGTAGTCGGGTGGTCAATGCGACATGCAGTGGACCCCTCACAATGTTGTTGAAGCGGTCAAGTTGGTTCACCATGGTTAGCAAATCAGTACACGCCCGCCTTGGGTACTCTTCCGGTCTTGTTTGTAGAACCTCGTACCGTGCCCTAGCGTCCAGTTCATTTGCGTTAAACCTTGTGAATTTCGACATCTGAAAAGAATACATAAAAAGTTAGTACGAAACAAGGAAAATCAGAGTGAAACTGCAAACAGTGGGCTGGACACGGCCCCGTGTTCAGCGGACACGACCCCGTGTCCAGGCGTCTGTAACCCAAAAATTCCATTTTTCGCCCCGGTTTCGAAAACCTGAAAATTTTTAGCCCAACAGTGGCGGTTTCCCCCGAAAATGAAACCCTAAGTGTCATTTTTCCCAAAACACACCGTTTACCCTTTCAATTTCGTGTTTTTCGATTCAAGAACAAGGGTTTGGGGTTTTATTTGGAAATCGGACAAATCTATCAACAATACATGCCTAGTTACTTTCTACTACTCTAATCTAAACTACTACTAACAAATTTCATCAAAAATTTTGAGTTCGATCTGGATGAACATGAAGAACCCTAGATTTTTCCCCAATTTTTGATGTTTTAACTACATGCAAGTAACTAATCTAACTACTAATGAAGATAGAATCATACCTTGACGTTGTTAGATTCGGTGGTGACGTTGAAAAACTGCAGAAAATCGCCTTAAACCTGAGAGTTTTCGGCTAAACGGGGCGTGTGGAATGGTGTAACTGATAGGAAAAGAGGGTTTTATCCCGACAGTTGCCTCGACACGGCCCCGTGTCCAGCGGACACGGCCCCGTGCCGGGCAAAGTTTTTGAAAAAAATATATATATATATATATATATTTTGCTCGTGTGCATGCCCCTTATTTCCGAAAAATGGTTAGACGATTTACCGGTTTTTAAACGTACACTTACCTGTAACATGTCGGGTACGAGTTTATTCGTTAACCGTCTGAAGTGAGATCTCCTCTTCCTCATCCTCAATGGATCCTCGGTAGAGTTTCAGCCGTTGGCCATTGACTTTAAATGGTGTCCCATTTCGAGCTTTAATTTCTACTGCACCGTGTGGAAAAACATGGGTGACGGAAAAAGGTCCTGACCACCTAGATTTTAACTTACCAGGAAATAATCGAAGTCGTGAATTAAACAATAGAACTTGGTCTCCAACCCGAAATTCATTAGATTTAATATATTTATCATGCAAATTTTTCATTCTTTCTTTATAAATTTCGGAGTTAGAATATGCATAATTCCTAAGTTCGTCTAATTCGTTTATTTGACAAAATCGATTTTTACCGGCATTTTCCAAATCTAAGTTTACGTTTTTTATTGCCCAGTAGGCTTTGTGAGCTATTTCTACTGGCAAGTGACAACTTTTTCCATACACGAGTTTGTATGGGGTTGTGCCTATAGTGGTTTTATAAGCAGTTCGAAAAGCCCATAAAGCGTCGTCTAATTTGTCGGCCCATTCTTTTTTATTTATTCCTACGGTTTTTTCAAGTATTCGTTTTAAACCTCGGTTAGTCACTTCGGCTTGCCAATTTGTTTGAGGATGATATGCCGTTGAGACCCGGTGATAGACCCCATACCTTGTTAATATTTTTTCGAGTTGATGATTGCAAAAATGGGTACCTCTATCACTTATCAAAGCCTTTGGTGTCCCGAAACGAGAGAACAGCTTTTTCAGAAATTTTACCACTACTCTTCCATCATTTGTTGGAAGAGCCTCGGCCTCTGCCCATTTAGACAAGTAATCGACTGCCACAAGTATATATTTGTTTCCCTTTGAAGGTGGGAAAGGTCCCATGAAATCGAGTCCCCACACATCAAAGATTTCACAGACGAGAATGCCATTTTGAGGCATCTCGTTTTTGGAAGAAATATTACCTGTTCTTTGGCAGGCATCGCATGTCTTTACAAGGTTTTGTGCATCCTTGTAAATGGTCGGCCAGTAAAATCCTGAATCAAATACCTTTCGTGCGGTACTTGCGGCACCATGATGTCCTCCGTATGGACCTTCATGACAATGATGGAGAATTCTTCGTGCTTCATTACCATAGACACACCTTCGGATGAGCTGGTCGGCACACATTTTGAAAAGATAGGGGTCTTCCCAAAAGTAATGCTTTACATCAGCAAAGAATTTTTTTCTTTGATGATGTGGCCATCCTTTGGTGACTATACCGCTAGCTAAGAAATTAGCGTAGTCGGCATACCATGGTTCTTGTCTACTTTCCATCATTTCCAAGGATTCCGTGGGAAATTTCTCGTTGATTTGCTCGTCTCTGGTTGTCTCCAAAGCTGGGTCTTCTAAGCGTGAGAGATGATCTGCAGCAGTGTTTTCTGCTCCTCTTTTGTCCTTGATTTCAATGTCGAATTCTTGGAGGAGTAGAATCCATCTTATCAAACGGGGTTTTGCGTCTTGCTTCTTGAAGAGGTACCTGATGGCTGCATGGTCTGTATAGACTATTGTTTTAGAAAGAACAAGATAAGAACGAAATTTATCAAAAGCAAATACCACCGCTAGTAATTCTTTTTCTGTAGTTGTATAATTTTCTTGCGCATCATTAAGAGTTTTACTAGCATAATAAATTGGGTGGAAATGTTTTTCTTTTCTTTGTCCCAAGACTGCTCCAACAGCGAAGTCACTTGCATCGCACATGATTTCGAAAGGAAATTTCCAATCTGGCGCTATCATGATAGGTGCATTGACTAGCATTTCCTTGAGGGTTAGAAATGCTTGATTGCATTCCTTGTCAAAGATGAAGGGTGCATCTTTTTCAAGTAATTTTGTTAGAGGCCTTGAAATTTTTGAAAAGTCCTTGATAAACCTTCTATAAAATCTGGCATGTCCTAGGAAACTTCTGATTGCTCGCACGGAGGATGGAGGAGGTAATCGAGAAATGGTATCTATTTTTGCTCGATCAACTTCCATTCCTTCGCTTGAGATTTTGTGACCGAGTACTATTCCCTCTGTTACCATGAAATGGCATTTTTCCCAGTTAAGGGCGAGGTTAGTTTCCTCACATCGGGATAGCATTCGTTCAAGATTATCGAGGCATTGGTCATATGAGTCTCCAAAGATGGAAAAGTCATCCATGAAGACTTCCATTGTCTTTTCGATCATATCATGGAAAATGGCGACCATACAACGTTGGAATGTTGCAGGCGCATTACATAGACCGAATGGCATGCGTCGATATGCAAAAGTTCCGTAGGGACATGTGAAAGTTGTTTTCTCTTGGTCTTCTGGTGCTATCGGTATTTGAAAGTAACCTGAAAAACCATCTAAGAAACAATAAAATTTATGACCGGATAATCTTTCTAACATTTGATCAATGAAGGGCAAAGGAAAGTGGTCTTTCCTAGTCGCTTCATTTAATCGCCTATAATCTATACAGACTCTCCATCCTGTGACGGTTCTCGTTGGTATTAATTCGTTTTTCTCATTAGTTATTACCGCCATACCTCCTTTCTTTGGGACTACTTGAACGGGACTTACCCACGGGCTATCGGAGATAGGGTAGATTAGTCCGGCGTCGAGTAGTTTGATGACTTCATTCTTAACCACTTCTTGAACATTGGGGTTCACTCTTAGTTGTGGTTGAATTACCGTCTTGTAGTCATCAATCATTAAAATTTTGTGCGTGCACATGGAAGGGCTTATTCCTTTAATATCTACAAGCTTCCAAGCGATCGCGTTTTTGTGTTTTTTAAGTAGGTTAACTAATTTCTCTTTTTCTATATTACTTAATTTAGATGAAATAATTACGGGTAAACTACCTTCTTTGCCTAGAAAAGCATATTCCAAACCTTTAGGAAGTTCTTTGAGCTCAATGGGTGGGTCTTTAGAAGACACCTTATTTTGTGGCTCATCTAGATCAAGAACCTTAAAGGTTTGTTCTATGGCTATCTCTTCCTCGACAAAGTGGTCCTCTTCGTTGGTTGTATCGGGTGGTTCAGCTTCATCTTCAATTAGGGGGTCATTGTTGCCAAAAGGATATTTCATTGAGCGCTCAAGATCTATGCTCCTTTTGAATGCCCCTAATTGAAGAGGTAGATTGTTGAATTTCCGGTTTTTCAAAGCTCTATGAGTTTGTACAAAAGGTTTTCCCAAGACTAAGGGGGCGTCATCTAGGATGACGAAGTCGGTTGGGATTACCATTTGATTTGTTTGAACCAAAACATCTTCAACTACACCGATTGATTTTATTACTTTCCGATTGGATAGAAAAATGGGTATTTGAAGTGGAGCAAAATCACTAATACTTAATTTTTCGAAAATGTAGTTAGGCATTATGTTAACACAAAGATCTTTATCAATGGTGATATTACTAATAAATGAATTTTGAAAGAAACATGGAACCGGTGTAATGTTAATTTCAAAAGGATCTTCTTTTATTAGTGAGGTTTGATCATTAGTTAACTTAACACTTACTAAGTCTTTGATTTTAGCACTAGTGTTTAACTCTTTTAAAAACTTAGCATGAGGGGTTATTAAACAATGATTTTCGAAAGTAGGTGACAAGAGGTTAATTTCTTCAAAATTAGACTCTTCTTGAATTTTAACATTATCGGACTCACCATTTTCGTTGTTTAACTCATGTGTCGGTTTTTCACTTTCTTGTTCTTCCATTTTTACACTTTCAACTATCTCTACGTTATTATCATTTTTTAACTCTTCTCTTGCGCGGGACTCCTCTTCCCTTGCGCGAGATTCTTTTATGCAACGTTCGATAGTTTTAATGTGTTCTAATATCCTATTAGTTACTTCGGTGAGATTGAAAGAATTTGGATCCTCAAAGCTTGAATCCGGTTGCTCGATCCTTGGTTCCTCATAATACTCATATGAAGTAGATGGTTCACACCATTGTTCTTCACTGTAAGTATATGATGGATAAGGGTCGAAACTTTGTTCTTCATAGTACTCATATGAGGTGGGTTGTTCACGCCATGGTTCCTCATAGTAAGAGTATGAAGATGGTGGTTCATATCTTGAATCTTCAAAGTATGAGTATGAAGGCTCATACCTTGGTTCATCAAAATATGAGTATGAGGGAGTAGGTTCATACCTTTGGTCTTCATAGGATGTGTATGAAGTTGATGGCTCGTACCTGGGCTCCTCATAGTAGTTGTATGAATTGGATGGTTGATATGAAGTATTATATTGAACCGAGCGTGCGTTACGACAATTAGTGCAATAATTACCCCTATTATCATCCTCATCATAGGTGTAGTTGTAACCTCTTGAGTATTGATCCATAAGAATCACTCAACAGATCACAACTGAGTCTCGGGACCAGAAAACAAAAATAAAGACGGAAACAGAAGCTGGACACGGCCCCGTGTTGAGTGAACACGGCCCCGTGTTCAGGGACTGTATCTGGGCGTTTTAATTAAATTTACTGGTCACGTTGAGCACGGGGGCGTGTTCAGCGAGCACGGCCCCGTGTTCAGACTCTGTATCTGGGTATCTACTCTAAAAATATGCAGCACGGGGGCGTGTTCAGTGAGCACGGCCCCGTGTTCAGGCTACTGTAAATGCAAAACTAAACTAAAATGCAGAACAATGCGCGCGTTTTAAAAAAAAGTTTTGAAAAACTGATTAGGCCGTTGATTTTAAGCTTTCTTAAAATCCTTGTGTCCCCGGCAACGGCGCCAAAAACTTGATGTGCGTGTAGTGTAATATATTTTTGATGAGTATTTAAGCCCCTTTTTACACTTTTAGCCAAGTTTTAAATTTATAAAACACGATATTTACTAACACTAAACACACATATGGGCAAGTGCACCCATCGTGGACGTAGTATAGTGTTGGTAAGATACCGAGGTCGTCCAAGGACACAAGAGCTTTTAATACCGGTTTATCCTCAACGTCTAATCAAATCAAAAGGTTAGAAAAATGTTTTAAACTAAGAAAATAAAAAAAAAAACTAACTAAATGCTGAAAATAAAAATAAAATAAAAACAGATAGACAAGATGAATCACTTGGATCCGACACGTGTATTAGTATAACCTTTGATTATTTTCGCACTTTTGCACTTGTTTAAGAGATTATCTTAGTTATTGTAGTAGGCCCCTCTTTTGAAGGCGACGTTACCCTCAACCCAGTAGTTTGAGTCAGCAAGGATACAATCCTAAAGGGTCAGATTATTGAAAGATAATGAATTAAGTTATTAATGCAAATTGTGGTAGGCCCCGCTTCTGGCGGTGACGTTACCCTCGGCTAAGTAGTCTGAGTCAGCAGGGATACAGTCCTAAATAGCCGGGTTATAGTATTAATAGTAGTTAACTTATGAGGGGGTCAAAGAGTTTGGATCCCCGCCATCCAATACCTATGGGCATTGAAGGAGATCCTACTAAATTTGACCCAGGTCCCAAGCAGGACCTCTAAACGCTGAACAAGGGCAAGACCCTTACCAAACCGTTCCCTTAACCTCCGACCAGGTAGCCAACATACCTCCATATAGACCGTGGAGATATGAATGGTGAAAATCTTTTATTTTATATAGACAGTAAAATAATGCCAAGACACCACGGGCAAACGATAAGGAAAGATCACCTTCAACATAAGTAACTAGTTATTAAAGTCATTAATACAAACCAAATAAAAAGTGCAAAAGATTAAAAATAAAAAGTATTATACTAAACACTTGTCTTCACCAAGTGATGTAAGAGACTTAGGCAAACATGGCCTTGATTGTCAAGAACTCTTACGATCAATCTTGGATCCCGAGACGACTCACACACTCTATGATGGACAATGGATGATGGTGGTGGATGATGGTGTTATGGTGGTGGTGGGTGGTGGATGAAGTGTGAGAGAGGTGGTGGGCCAAGGGATGAGAGAGAATGAAGCCAAGCTCCTCTATTTATAGGCTGAACAGAAGGCTGGACACGGCCCCGTGTCCGCTGGACACGGCCCCGTGCCCGTCTGACATTCTCTCACTTCATTAATTGTAATTGCGAATTACAATTAATGCGCCTGCTGTACTTTCACCACGCCCCCGTGCTCGCTGGACACGGCCCCGTGGTGGGCAATGGAAGCTTCTACTGGTTTGTCTTTTCTGCTGCTTCCTGGGCACGCCCCCGTGTTCGCTGGACACGGGGCGTGTTCAGACTCTGTTCCTTCTTCTTTGCCTTGGGAGGTGCCGTTGAGGGTCCGGGCAGTCTACTTTTGTTCCTTTTCTTGTATTTATGGTAGAATTAGCTGTCTTTTTGCTTCTTTTGTGATTTTGAGCTCATTTCATCCTGAAAATACAAAAGGAAGACAAAAACACTCTTTTTCCAACATTAGTACTTAAAAAGGGTTAGTTTTATGCCTTAATTGATGTGATTTATATGTTGCATTTTACACACATCATTTACTTTATGTTATGTGTGGTAATCAATCGAAACTCGAAACTCAATCGAACTCAATCAAAATCGAATTATGATAATTGGTGGCGAAAAGACAGCGCGAGACTTAGGTGATTGTATGTTAGATATAGTGGTTGGGATTAAAAGTAATTTGAATAGGAAACTCTATCGTACACGCATCGTCCTCAATCGAAATGGAAATATCGAAAATCGTCGCACCGAACGCTCGAATCAGGCAGCTGAACGATCAGGCTCCCAGCCGATCCAACAGCCCAGCCAATCGGACTGCTGTCCGATCGGACAGGCTGTCCGATCGGGGTGCCTGACCGATCGGCCAGCCCCTTTCCTCTTTTAGGAGCATATAAATACCCCTTGTCACTTTCAAACTTTCTACTTTTGGAAACCTCTGACTGACCAGCTCGTGCTCCCCTTCTTTTCTCAGATTCCTTCCGATTCCGGTAAGATTTCATCCTAAATTTTGTACTTCCTTGATCTATACACACTCCTACACCTTTCTATCTTTCAAATCTTACTTTTTAACTGTGAAATCATCAAGATTCAAGTGTTCAAGGATGATGTCATAATGGTGTTCTTGAAGAACTCGATTTTTTGGCTCAAATCCATCAAGAATCACTTGGATCTAGCCGATTTCCACATAAAGAAGCAAAGATTTATCATAGATCTAAACATTTACACGGTGAAAAGGATTGAAATAATGTTTTTCCAACTTTCTTTCAACTCTTTTACACTCAATGCCTTCAAACCGGTAGAAACGGAGTTTGAACCGAATCACTTATCATCCTAGTAGTTGTGCGGTTCAAGATTCGGGTTCTATCCATGAGGTTCACCGATTTCGGGTTAAACATTAAACTCCGTTCTGAACAGTCCACCAGCCGGGTTTGGGTGATTCCTGTCCGAGCAGGAGAAACAAGTAAGGACGAGGGTTCTGCGGTTCAACTCGTGTCAAAGTACATCTATATAACGTCAAACAATCAAAACAGCCAAGTGTTAAACGAACCGGCCGACCAGGTCAGAAAGCTGACCGATCGGGCTAGCTGTCCGAATGGACAGCCCAGCCGATCGGATAAGCCAGCCGATTGACCAGGCCAACCGATCGGCTAGCATATGGCCCCACACTTTAACAAATTCATGAAGTCTAGTATTGAACGAAGTGCTGTTCAATCGGACTACGGTCTGATTTAAATTACTCTTCGGATCATGAGATATTATGCTTCAACACTTAATTGATTTTTCAACTTGTTCAACACGTTGGAGTGCCACCCGATCGGTCGAGCCATCCGACCAGGTGACACCCTGATAAGAACTTGTTGTTGAAGTACCTAACCGATCGGTTAAGCCAGCCGATCGAACGGTCCGTTCGATCGATCGACCTGAAAGGTAAGGATACTCCACTGTTTTCAAATACTACAACGAAAACCTCAAAAGGTCAAACCATCACACACAAACACATCCTTCTCAAAGGAAGAAATAAGCCACTCGAACAGTCCATCCGATCGACCTACTGACCGACCGGACAGACTGTTCGAACGGACTGGTTAACCGAACGATCAAGCCATCCGATCGGACCTACCGTCCGATCGACCAGGCTGTCCGACCCTCCAACACTTGTTTACATTTTACGCGTTGCTTATCGTTATGCTATCGAACTATTCAGGCTAAGCCTACTCTCAAGTGCTCCCTTTAATCCATCAATCACTATGAGTATACTCGATCCCTTTTTGCTTTTAGCACTTTTGGGTGTTACATACGTTCCTTATTCTAAATCACAATCGAACACACGACACTATTATTTCAAGCGCTAACCGTTACCGCATGTATTACGTGACTAAATGAATGCTTGTTGTTATATTTACACGTGGAATGCTATCTACCTGCCTTAACGACTATCGTACTATAGTTTGGACTCAGCACCCGTTCACACGGGGGTTGTTAAGGACAATTACTTGCGTGGATTACGGTGGTAATCATGTATTGCGAACTGCCTCGGGCAGTCAACCCGCAGTCATTGGTATCGATAGATCCATGTCGATAATTAACATGCTTCGTTTTCCTCTGTGTACGTGCTGGTTATGCGTAAACTATTTCGAACTCTATTATGCTATTATCAAACTTGTATGCTCACCTTTACATTTTATGTATTGACTTTATTTTAACGTATGTGACAGGCAATTAGGATGCTTATCTGCTAGGAAGGCGAGCTTAGAATAAGCGTCTAGAGCATAGTTGTCTGTAGATCTTGCAGATCGAGTCTCTAGAAGCATTTGAACAATTTTTATATTTAAATCTGAGTTGTCGGAACAGAATATTTGACTCGATGTTATCTGTAATAATTTGTTTACTATTTAAGGTACGGTATGGGACGTATTATATAAATTGAATAGTAATAATAATTGTTATGGAGACTTCTGGACAATCTGTTTCGCTCAGTGCCATGCCCCGATGATTCGGCCATCGGTTGGGGTGTGACAATTTTGGTTGGTCAAGACTTTAAAAACAGTCCATAAGTGTACTCAAAGTAGAGACATCTATGATTGTACATCTACAGAAGGGTTGCTTACACCTCATGCCCAAGAACTATTGGAGACTGTAAAAAAAGGGCAACAAGATACTCTATGCAATGGAATGGTGGTGACCAGTATCAAGTCAGTGGGAAGAATTAGTGTGTGGTGCATATGGACAGGAAGTGGTGTACATGCAGAGCATGGGAGATAACAAGAATCCCTTGCAGACATGCTATGGCAACTATTTGGTTCATGGGCACTAATGGTAAACAAGTTGGCCTATTGAAAAGTTGGTTGCATCCTTTGTGCAGGTTAGATAATTGGAAACATGTGTATATTTTTAAGGTTAAACCTGTAATGGAAGATCCATGTGGCCAAAGTCTGTGCTTCCAACAACATTGAAACCTCCTAAACATCACAAACACATAGGAAGACCAAAGAAAAACAGGACGAAGTCTGTAGTGGAGATGGTGGATGTGACAAAGGGAGGCAAGCTTTCTATGAAGAATTCCATCCGGAAATATGGCAAGTGTAAAAGGAAGGGGCACAGCAAGAGATCCTGTACAAAAGCAGTTGTTGGTAATGGTGGACAAAAGTCAACTGGTGGTGGTGCTGGTCGAAAGTAGTCAACTGGTGGTGGTGGGAAAGGCAAAAGGAAGGTGGTTGCAGAGGATGGAAAGGGCAGGGCAACAAAGAAGTGCAAGAAGGGGTAATCTGATGGAAATTTGTGGTTGCTTTGTTATGTTATAAGTTATGTAAATTGATACTTTGGTACCATTTTGTTATGTCTTTTGATTAGGTTAGTCTAATGTAGGATGTTTGGTACTTTTGGCATGTCATTTGACAACTTAATCTATTGTGTCTTTTGGCAGTTTAATCTATTGGTTCTATTATGCCACAAATGTCCCAGTCTATTGTTTGACCAATTACACCATTCTTGCATTATGCCACAAATGTCCCATTGTTCTATTATTTGACCCATCATACCATTCATCCATTATACCACAACTTAACAAACAAGCTTCATTAATAATCTTAATTATAACCGGAAATTTCTCTTAATAGAGTTTTACAAAAGGTGCATTCATAATGCATATAACATGGAATCCATTAGACTACCATACATCATACTACCATAAAAACATTCTACCATGCATCACTTCCACCAAGCTTAGATCAGAAACAAAACAAGAACTGTTGCAAACACCACCAAACTAGCAAACATGTACTTCTTCCACTTCTTTGCTTCATCAACCCTCTCCTTTAACTATTCTTCAAGCCTGTTCCTGCCCCTAACCAGACTAGGAATGAGATCCCGAGTCAGTTGCACAATTCTGGATCCATCCAACCAAAGAAATTACAATTTGCAACCTACAACATTATAAAAAATCACATTTTTAGAAAAAAAAGTGTTTAACTTTTAGGGATTTAACAAACCTAATCCGCACAAACGTAGAAACGACGGCCTGGATTACGCTCTATCCATGATGTACGAAATAATGCTTCCTTCCCACACCAACACATAACCATCTTCTTCACCGTCGATTTTTTCCTCTGAAATTGATTTATGTTTTGTGGAACCCTAGTTTTGAGTTTGGGGGGGGGGGAGGGGAGATGACCTATATAAAGCAACGAATTCATTAAACAGGCCATGGAAAATATGATAGTACCCTGACGTGACTAGCACATGAGAGGATTTAACTAGGATTTCTAACTGGGTTTTGTGAAAAGGATACCGACTACAATAATACACAAACGTAAAGAACAACCACTATAATTTTTAAAGTTAAAAGACACCGGTTGCAGAAACCCTTAAACGTAAAGACCGAAAAGTGCAATTTTCTCCCAAAAAAAAAAAAAAAAACACTTTTCACAAAATTATGCATGGCAAACATGAATGATCAAGGCGCGAACTATCCGAAACAAAGAGATACCACAACCACAAACATATCACCAAATTTCTTCACTGATTCAAACGGCTCCGAAACCCTAGGGAGGGTTTCCAATCACAACAATCCGATCAACATTTCTCAGATCCACTTTCCAACTCACCATCACCATCATCATCATCGTCGTGCGGTGTGATCTAATCGTTTTTCGGATTCATTTTATCCAGATTTTACCGTCAATCGATCCACGTTCTCATTTACAAAACCTAAACCTAATTATCGTTTCATAATTTGTTGTTTCACGAGTTTCTGAGGCGCGATTCTGTTCGATTTGGATTTGGATGTGAAATTAGAATCGAAATGGAACGATTCGAAGCAGATGAACGTTAATTTTTATTATTAGACGGTATGTGTATCTGTAAGGGCAGTTTTTTTTATTTATTTATTATTATTATATTATTATTGTTATTAGTTGATGAATATATGGTAAATTGAGTATATGTTGTTGTTCTTGTTGAATTTGATTAGGGATATATTATGGTGTGAATCAATTTAATGCAATGGCATTTTCATGTTGGAGAGAACTGGCTTCAGAGTTTAGATTAGGGACATTTGAGATCTCTCTTGGCGCGAATCCGCTAACGATGGAGGAATTTGTTGTAACAGGGATACACATTTGATATTTACATGGTATGGTATTACTAATATTTATAATGTTTGTATTACATTTGCATTACCTCTAGTATGTTATCTTTTGACATAGCGAACATGTATTATTCGCTGTGGTTAATGCAAACTAGTTCTTCAAACATTATGAGATTTTTCATATGCAATGTAGACTGTGGGTTCTCTAAAATTTGGAATATGTACTTTGAGATAATAGGCAATGATAGTCAGGGGCTGTTTGACAACTTCTGAATGGTTAAGTGTTGAACCAGTAAGAGGTCTGAACCATTAAGTGCTGAACCAGTAAGAGGTCTGAACCATTAAGAGTCAGTATAATGCTTAATCGTTCAGAGGTAAATATTTAACCAATTCAGATTAGAGGTCTTAACCATTCAGACTCAGTATAGTGCTTAACCATTCGGAGGCAAATGTCTGAACCATTCAGACATCTGCTCGCGAAACAAACAGTCTGAACCAGTAAGAGGCCTGAACCATTAAGAGCCCCATTAAGAGGTAAACAAACAGCCCCTTAGCTTCAATTACTTATCCTGCTTTTTTTGTTTGAATTTTGAGTTTAAAGCTTGTAGACATGCTTCATTTACTAAAAGAAACCTTGATAGTAGAAAATGCTATTGTCCTTTTGATGGTGAATACGAACAACATGTTTGAGACTTCATTTTATGATATCTTGTAATACGAATACCAGATTTGATTTATACTGTAGTACATTTGTTTCTTTATGTGATCATATGAAAAATCATACATACCTTTTACAGTGTTTTTTTTTAAATCTTTTTCTTGTTGTAAATACATGATTATCCTAAGATAACCTTGAATGTATGCTTTACTTGTTGATATTGACTATGTGGATGATTCGTATGTCAGATTTGATTAGAAAGTATGCGATATTTTCTAATTCACGTGTCTACTTGGCATGTTTAGAATGTCTATTCTTATCAGAATTTTTATGATTCCCTGTATTAATATGCAGGATACTACGAAAAAAATTGCCGTAGGTTCTCATGTATGGGTGGAAGACTCATCAGTGGCTTGGATTGACGGAGAAGTATTAAAAATAAATGGATCAGAAACTGAAATCCAAACTACTGATGGAAAGAAAGTAAGTTCATCAGTTCATTTTCGTTTTGTTTACGACTTTCACCACTTTTTAAGGAAAAAAAATCTGAATGTCAACTTTATATGCTTGGAACTATGATCATAGAAATCTAACAAGTAACAAAGAACTATCCAACACTCCTTAAAGAAAAGTAGTTCTGTTTGGAATTTTATAGAATTAATAGTTGTTATAAAGCGTCTAAGCTGTTTCAAATTTTTACCTGTAGTGTTATAAGTTTAGGTTCATGATTTCTTCTGCCTTTAAACTCTACCTGAAGGTGGAGTAGATGTCAAGTTTAGGTTCTCCTTTAATGTCTACAGGTTGTTGCGAAACTATCAAAAGTACACCCCAAAGAGATGGACTATCCTGAAGGTGGAGTAGATGACATGACCAAACTTTCTTATTTACATGAGCCTGGCGTTTTGCATAACCTATCTGTCAGATATCAACAAGATAAAATCTATGTAAGAGGATGTCCAGCTTCGGTTTTTAGTTACTTTTAACTATTATTCAATCTGTTGAAAGACAACTTGTTGTGTTCTATCTCAAACGGGTCAAATTGAAAAAGTTTGCTAAATGGGGAACAAGTCAAATGGGTTGAAAATTGCCAAAATTCTATCTTTTTTAATCAATACAACCTCTTAAATTGCTTTATCTAATTATTAATCATAAAAGGCATTTCTTATTTTTTATTTTTTTTACCGAACAAAAATTGGTTTGTGAATCAGCCCATCCCATTTCATTTCATAACAAAATGACCCATATTAGACTAGGGGTGTCCAGAATTCGATTCGGATTCGAAATTCGACTCAATTTGATTCGATCATCAAGAATTCAATTTGATTATCAGGAATTCGAATACATATTTAAATTCGAATCAAATTATACATTTTTATATATGATACACACATATAACTTTAATTTGGGCTATAGTATAAACTAATCTATAAATTTAATCTAAGTCCTAAAATAGCCCATTACCAAGCCCAAATAGCCCATAACGAATTTACATATTTTTAGTGAATCTGAATTTATTCGAATTTCGAATTCAAATTGGTGATTTAATTTGAATACAAATTGACCAGTTTTTAATCGAATTCGAATTCAAGCAAAAAAGAAAATTATTCGAAAGAAAAATTCGATTTGAGTAATTCGAAAATTCGTTATTCGATTTGATGAACACCCCTATATCAGACTGCACCGATTCAACTCATAATATTGTAACGTACTCTAACATTGTGACAGACTTATACAGGAAATATCCTCATCGCCATTAACCCATTTCAAAATTTGTCTCACTTGTATGATGCTGACCTAATGAAAAAATACAAAGGAGCACAATTTGGGACTCTGAATCCTCATGTATTTGCAATTGCAGAAGTTGCTTTCAGGTAATATTCCATTCTTTTTGCGTTTTACAGTTCATCTAAATGATTACGTAGACATGCTTACTTGAAATGGACCAGGGAAATGGTCACCGAAGGAAAAAGCAACTCAATTCTCGTTAGTGGTGAAAGTGGTGCGGGTAAGACTGAAACTACTAAAATGCTTATGAGATATCTTGCATATGTTGGCGGTCATAAAGGCATTGAAGGAAGAACCGTTGAGCAACAAGTTCTGGAAGTAAGATTGCAAAATAACTATAACTCTTTGTTGTCTTACCTTAAACGGTCCAACGAATCAAGTATAAATGCAATTTAATATCTCTAGGGTAGTCTATCAGGTACATATATATTGAAGCACATCATACATTGAACGTAGTTTAAGTGTAACACAATTTCTCCAGAGGTGTATAGATTAATAGGTTCTTATATTTACTTTGTCATGCTAATGTAAAAATTCGTGATTAAATTTTATATATGCAGTCAAATCCGGTTCTGGAAGCATTTGGCAATGCGAAAACTGTTAGAAATAACAATTCCAGGTGCACAACTGTTAAATTTATGCTACAAACTTGGTACTTCTTAGAGGTGGCAAAATAGACGGTTATGTAACACGTTGAATCTTAGAAACGGTTAATGTATTAAATAATATTATGAGAACTATATAATTAAAGTTTTACTCTTATTTTTTAATAAATTGATTCAAAAGGTTTTATCTATTAAAAAAGACTTGATGTTTGCCACATATAGTACTTATTGATTTATAATTGCATTGGCTTAAAATATCTTGATCAACCCATTTCTATGCTGCAGCCGTTTTGGAAAATTTGTTGAGCTTCAGTTTGATAAACAGGGAAGAATATCTGGAGCGGCCATCCGGACATATCTTCTAGAAAGATCTCGCGTTTGCCAAGTTTCTGATCCTGAACGTAATTATCACTGTTTCTATCTCCTTTGTGCTGCACCTCAAGAGGTAGTTTTAATGCATTACATACTTATATAACTAACTAAACCTCTACCTAATAACTGTTAACTAACTCTTGTCGTAACTTTCAAGGAAGTTAAGAAATATAAATTGGGAGATCCCAAGTCCTTCCACTATCTCAATCAGTCAAATTGCTATGAGCTTGTTGGCGTAAACGACGCACATGATTATCTTGCCACTAGGAGAGCCATGGATGTTGTTGGAATTAGCCAAAAGGAACAGGTTGTAACATCTTCAAACTGAATTGTCTGTTATATTTTCTTTTCGAGTAAAATGCCATTTTCGTCACTGAGGTTTGGCCAGTTTTGCGACTTTTGTCCAAAGGTTTGTTTTTTCCGCATCTGGATTTAAAAGGTTTGAAATCTTGCCATATTTATCCGGCTTGTTAACTCCATCCATTTTTCTCTGCTAAGTCAAGGGTATTTCCGTCTTTTTTGTTAACTTTAAGGGGAATTCGGTCTTTTTCACTTTATGTAATAAGACCCAATACCCCTGAAAAAAGACTAAATTTTCCGTTTAAGTTAACAAAAAAGAAGCAAATACCCCTGATGTAATGGAGAAAAATGGATGGAGTTAATGAGCTGGATGAAAATGGCAAGATTTCAAACCTTTTGGATTCAAATGTAGAAAAACAAACCTTTGGACGAAAGCCGCAAAACTGGCCAAATCTCAAGGACGAAAATGGCATTTTACTCTTTCTTTTGCTTATGTTTTTATGTGTATGTGTATTATGTTGGCAATAACCTACCTATTTTCCAGGATGCAATATTTAGAGTTGTGGCTTCAATTCTACATCTTGGTAACGTTGGATTTGCCAAAGGGAAAGAGGTTGATTCAGCAATTCTGAAAGACGATAAATCCAAATTTCATCTTCAGACGACAGCCGAGCTACTAATGTGTGTTTAGAGCTTTGATATGCTTCTTTCTTTCTTTTTCTATTTTTTTTTTTTTTGTGGCTATATGTCAGTGTTTATATGTTTAGGTGTGATTCTCGTGCATTAGAAGATGCGTTATTGAAACGTGTGATGGTTACCCCAGAAGAAGTTATCAAGAGAAGCCTTGATCCCGAAGGCGCAACTTTCAGCAGGGATGGTTTGGCTAAGACCTTGTATTCTCGTTTGTTTGATTGGTAATTTCAACCGCACATGTTTAAATTATAATAAATAATTAATACAGCAACTGTGACTGTGATATAGCATTTAAAGGTACATGATTTTTATATCTACAGGTTGGTGGATAAAATTAACGTGTCAATTGGGCAAGATCCAAAGTCATGTTCTTTGATTGGCGTTCTTGACATATATGGCTTTGAGAGTTTTAAAAGCAATAGGTAAATTTTATGCTTTGGAATAATTATTAATGTTATTGCTGTACATTGACTTGATTTCATGATTAAATCATCTTTCTGTTCACAAATTATGCAGTTTTGAACAGTTTTGTATTAATTTTACTAACGAGAAGCTACAACAACACTTCAATCAGGTGTGACCTAAGTTTTTTTTTAATCAAAATAGTTAGTTTGTTACTGTCCTATTTGTGAGCGCGCAACTAATTTCTATATTATTTGTCTCCTTCAAACAGCATGTTTTCAGGATGCAGCAAGATACATACAACAAAGAGGAAATTGACTGGAGTTACATAGAGTTTGTAGACAACAAAGACATTCTTGATCTCATCGAAAAGGTTCAGTTTTTAAGTTTAATCTATGATATTCTCAACTTATCTTATCGATGCTTACACAATAGTTATTAAAAGAATTTGTGAAAGTATTTAATTTGTCTGCGTTTGACCTGTGGTCAGGAATTACTTGATCGTCCTTTGTTTTTAATGCATGTAGTTTAGTTTTATATATATATACACACACACACACAATGCGTTAAACTAATGTATGTATTCTGTTTTCAGAAACCTGGTGGGATCATTGCTCTACTTGATGAAGCATGGTAAGCAACATTATGTGACATATTCATGTTTTATGCAAGTTTGGTGATATCTCTTCATGCATGTGTGTGTTTAAATTCATGTGTTTCTATACATTTACTTTTTGTTGTCTCATGAGTGACTAATTCTTTTTCCAGTATGTTTCCCAAGTCAACTGCAGATACATTTGCACAGAAGCTGTATCAAACATTCAAAAATCACAAACGTTTTAGCAAGCCCAAATTAGCACGCTCGGATTTCATTATTTCTCATTATGCTGGAGAGGTAGTGCACATTTCTAAGATCTTCTAAGAATGAGTGTTGCTAACGTCGGTAATGAGTTTTGTATGGGTTTTGGGCCAATCTGCCAACGCTTTCCTGTCTATTTTAGATTTTTAAATAACTAATGTATTAAATCTGAGAAAAATGACATTATTAAAAGAATACTATTATTTCTTTTTAATAAAACGATTTAAGAGATAGTGACATTAGAATTATTGTTAGTTGACTTTTGAATCTTTTAACCCACTTGACACATTTCATTTTTGAAATTCCCTTAATCGGATCTTGATCTTGTGTTTTCACCTTAATTACTTAGAATTCTACGTTTTCACATGAATGAAGTGCGGAATCCATCATTCATGCTAGATAAAGTGTACAGGAATGTGAATAAACGTTTTTGGATTATCTTGACAAAATTTGAACAGAGTTTTGTTACACGTTGCGAATCTGAAATGGTAGTCGATTGGCAAGAGTTATGAACCAGTTGCATGAGCTGGTCTATTTATAGACACATCCAGTAGAATGAGTCATTCGAAGGACACTTCAATCGTATGGCTCATACGACTGTTCTAACATCAAACAACAGGCCTATCCATCTAAGACTCATACGATTAAGCTAACCAATCGAATAACTCATTCGATTAGGTTACATCAAGTCCAAAAATCTGTCTAACTTAACTTCTAACACACACACGACCTATACAAAGATCTAGACACTGCCAAAACGGCTACAAACACTTTATGCACCGAACAATTTTCAACCACTTTTTATTTATACCCGTTCGACTTCTTATCAACAAATACAACGTAATTAGCCGGTTTTCATGTAAATGGGCTTAAAGCACATGTTTTGTATCAATATTCAGGTTCATTATCAGTCTGATCAATTCTTGGACAAAAACAAAGATTATATTGTTCCTGAACATCAAGATTTGTTGAGTGCTTCCAAGTGCTCTTTTGTAGCAGGGCTTTTTCCTCCACCACGTGAGGATGCAACCAAGTCATCAAAGTTCTCATCAATCGGTTCTCGCTTTAAAGTAAGTTTTCCGTTAGATATTTCGGGAAAAAGGTAATAAACTATAAGGTAATAAGCTCTTTATTAATCAATAAACAATGCAGCTACAACTTCAACAATTGATGGAGACTCTGAATTCCACACAACCTCACTATATTAGATGTGTGAAGCCAAATAATCTTCTTAAACCTGCCATTTTTGAGAACGTTAATGTCATTCATCAACTACGTTGTGGGGTGAGTACTTGAACATAACGATTTTTTATCTTTGATCCTCGGTTTTGTTTATTGAACTCATCCGAAGTGATTTTTACTTTTCATTAAGGGGGTTCTAGAAGCTATTCGTATCAGCTGTGCTGGATACCCTACCAACAAGAGTTTCACTGATTTTGTTAATCGATTTGGTCTTCTGGTTCCAGAGGTTTTGCGTGCCAAGTAAGTAAAGTATATTCTAATACCTATTTAAAAATGGATTTGATTACATATCACGTGTTTCAACAGTCACGATAAAAAGGATGCATGTCAAAAGATTCTGAACGATGTCGGAATCCCAGGATATCAGGTAATAATATTGTTAATCGCTGTGATTTTTTAACATCCGTTCATTGGCATGAATTCATACTCAAAAGGTGTGTTTATGAGTATGCAGATTGGAAAAACAAAAGTTTTTCTTAGAGCTGGTCACATGGCTGCATTAGATACACGTAGAGCAGAAAGGCTTAACATTGCAATCGTTTATATTCAAAGAACGACAAGAAGTTACCTCATTAGAAAGCGTTTTCTTGCTATGGCGAATCTTGCGGTTGCCTTGCAAACTTTATGCAGAGGTTTGTCTGCATTTTTCTTTCTTAATGGGTATTGTTTTTAAGCTCATTACCCTTCAATACACTCTTTTTGGATTATTACTACTAGGAAAGCTTGCTTCTAAGATGTACGATGATATGAAAAAGAGAAGCGTCTCACTTAAGATCCAAACTAATTTTCGGCGATACACATTGAGGTCATCCTACATCAGACTCCAGCATGCGGTTGTGCTCATACAGGCAGGTCTGAGAGCAATGGCTGCTCGTTATGAACTTAGACACAGGAGGCGAAAACATGCAGCTATTAGATTAGAGGTCAGTTTCTGATATGCACATACTTTTAAATCTTGATAATTTCAATTTTTTGACTAATATGAGTCGGATATGTAGGCCAAATGGCGTGCTCATAGAGAATACAAACGATATAAGAAACTGACAAAGGCTACAGTTGCCACACAGTGTGGATGGAGGGGGAGAGTTGCAAGGAGAGAGCTTCGTAGATTAAAGATGGTATGTTTCATTTAATACACAGTAAAAAGGTTTATTGGATTCTAGTATATTGTTGATATCTTGTAGTGCTATATATATATAAAGAGTAAAATGCCATTTTCGTCCCAGAGGTTTGGCCAGTTTTGTGACTTTCGTTCAAAAGTTTGTTTTTCCGCATCTGGATCCAAAAGGTTTGAAATCTTGTCATTTTCTTTCGGCTCGTTAACTCCATCCATTTTCTCCGTTAAGTCAGGGTTATTTCCATCTTTTTTGTTAGCTTAAAGAGCAATTCGATCTTTTTCACTTTATTTACAAGCATTTAGCATAATATTACAAGTATTATTATAAGACCGAATTGCTCTTTAAGTTAACAAAAAAGACGAAAATACCCCTGACTTAACGGAGAAAATGGATGGAGTTAATGAGCCGGATAAAAATGGTAAGATTTCAAACCTTTTGGATCCAGATGCAGAAAAACAAACCTTTGGACGAAAATCGCAAAAGTGGCCAAACCTCAGGGATGAAAATGGAATTTTACTCATATATAAATATTGGACAATGTCTAATGGCCCAACATTATCTGCCTTTAAAAGTAAATATGTTGAGATTTTTTTTATATAGTGGATCGACCCTTACTTAAGATGCTAAAGACATTTAGGTGGCAATGTTTAAGAGACTATTGTTTCTTATTATTGTTTTTTTTTTTTTTCAATCCTATCGATTTTAATAAATTATGCAGCATAAGTCATCACGTCATTAGTTTCTTACCCTTAAGATATATAGGCTGCACGGGACAATGGTGCACTCCAACAAGCGAAGGAGAATCTCGAAAGACAAGTGAAAGACCTCACACAGCGTTTAGAGCAACAAACACGTTTGAAGGTAACATTACTCTGTTTTAAAGATAATCTTGTATTTCTGTCCGCCAGTTTGTATTTGCTTTTCATGTATGAATATAAAATCTCTTGCTTTGTGTTACTTTACCTTGCAGACTGAATTGGAAGAAACATTGCGTGCAAAGGAACACGAGGTTCCAACAAAAGGATCTGATATGGAACAGGTTAATAAGTTAACAGCAGAAATGGAAAAATTGGCGGTAATTTTGGTCTACAACTTTTATGTGATACTATGATGCATTAGAAGGTGTTAATGTTATCCATTCTACCTTAAAGTTATCTTACTGTGGATGCAAAATGGGCTGGTCGAATAACTGATTAAAACATGTGACCTTTTGGTACAGATAAACACTTTATGTCCAAAACTATTATAATATAATTAGTGTTTAATATCACTACAAAATGTATATTGTTACAAAAGTAATCTGATGTTTTGCATAAAGATATTTAGGATTTTGTATCTTATATAGTTATTGGCATGCAGCGGTTGTTAGAATCAGAGAGACAACGAGCTGAAGAATGTGAGAAGAAGTACGCCGAAGCCCAGGACACAATTAAAATTATGAGGTCAGAAGAAAATGAAATGAAGGTACTTAAACTTCAAGACTGTAATTGCTTTTGTTTATTCCATTATAAATTTATGGTATGTATATGTACATTGTAGATATAATAGTTTGTAAATAAGAATGAGATGTATGAAATGATGAAGCGAAACTAGCAATGATTTAATTGCTTGATAGGGAAAGAATTTCTGATGTCACCGAGTCCTATCATTTCGCTTAAAAATATCCAATGTTGTATATAGGGCTATAAACGAACCAAACGTTCAGCAAATAGTTCGTGAACCATTCGGCAGGAAGTTCGTTTAGGCTCATTCGTTTAATAAATGAACAAACACGAACAAGAAATTCCGTTCGATAAGTCAAACAACGAACATGAACAAAGGCTGTGTTCGTTCGTTTATGTTCGTGAACGTTCGGTTATGTGTTCATTTATGTTCGCTCGTATATGTTCATTTGTGTTCGTTAATTTAAAGGTTTTTTATGTTATATTTTTATTTTATTTGTTTTAGTTATTAAAATTTGAAACCTTTGATATACTATATGCCTCCGCCAACATTTCTCATTTGATTATTTCAATTTCAGTTTGTCTTAAAGCTTGACAAACTTCTTAGTTTTTGTATTAATTATGTTAAGTATTTATTTATTTATGTTTGTGTTCATTTGCGTTTGTCTACGTTTGGTAAGTGTTTATGAACAGTTCCTGAACATGTTCATTTCCTTAATGAACGAACACAAACAAGAAATGTCGTTCGGTAAGCGTTCGTAAACCGTTCATGAACATGTTCATTCCTTAATCTTGTTCGTGTTCGTTTGGTTCGTTTACAACCCTAGCTGTATACATCATTCTTAAGGGAAACTTTGTGGTGGTTACAACGCTTTTGAGCTGGTTTTTTTCTTTTTCTGGGACTTGATCACGTCTGCACTGCACTTATTATGATTGTATACACGGTAGGGATTATGCACAAAAATTTGAATGGGTATTAACTTGGTTTAAAAAAGCGCGCTTGAAGCGCGCTTGAGGCGATGAAGCGATCGAAAAAACGCTTTTTTGCTCTGAAGCGCTGCATTACATGAAGCGAGCTGAAGCGAGCTTTAAGCGGTGAAGCGTTGAAGCTGTGAAGCGACGCTCCAGCCAATCAGATCACTATTTGGGCCATTTTTTAATATTTGGGCCATTTTTTAAGCGACAAATTCCGGCGACGGAGTTGCTTTCAGCCGGAAACCAGGAAGAAGGGGGAAGAAGAAGAAGAGAGAAGATGCTGACGGCTGCGTATATGTCTTTTAGGTTTTTAGGGTTTTTATAAGTTAAGGTTTTTAAACATTTAACCCCTCTATCTTTCATTAGTTTACATTCAGTCCCTAAAACTTCTAACTTTTTACTTAAAAAGTGTAAAGATAGTTTGTCTATTTAAACATTTAACCCCCTCTATCTTCAGTAGTTACATTTGGTCCTTAAACTTTTTAATTTATGCATAAAAGTACAAAATTAACATTATAAAATACATATATATAATATGGATAGCTATTTTTTATACATATATATAAAATTAACATTATATATAATTATATATAATATGGAGCGCTTCGTATACGTGAAGCTCTCGCTTCGCGCTTGAAGCTTCGCTTAAAGCTTTTGGAACCAAAACGCTTCGGAGCGCTTCGCGCTTTTTTAAACCAAGGGTATTAACATGGCTGCGTCTCCTGCTTGGTGAATGGCAATCTTTTAGTTTATTTTCGTTATTTAGACCTTGGATTCAAGAATATCAGATCTGACATTTCTCTGTATTAATCTCTTGGTTTATAAATTTCTATCTTGTTACTTGCATGTAGGCCCAATTAAAATCAGAGAGACAACGAGCTGAACAATCTGAGATGAAGTATGCTGAAGTCCAGGAAACATTAAAAAGAATGAAGTTGGAAGAAACTGAAAGGGTACTTAAACTTTAAAACTAAAATTTGCTTGTTGGGTCCACCATAAATTAATCGGATATATGTACTCTATAGATACAATGTATTGCAATTACGCACAAGATTATGTATATATATTCTTACTGTTATGCAGGCTTCACCTGCATCAGACAAACAACGGGCTGCAAAATCTGAGAAGCATGACGTAGTCGTGGATAGGGGTCTAAAGTTTGAAGAAACTGAAAAAATGGTACTTTAACTTTGAACCTACGATCGATGTTGCCTAGTTTAAGTGAAATAAATGCGAATTATTCCCATCAATAGACTATTTTATCTCATGCTTATGCAAATTACTAAAGAAAATGTAGATGGGTTAAAGAATTAGGCTGTGTTAAATAGATTCATGAATACAAATTTATTTTATCACGCAGGCCGAATTGAAAGAAACATCTATTGTTAAGGAACTCGAATCTGCAATAGAAGCATCTAATGCAGCTTTGTCCATTGTGAAAGACACCATTGTTTCTACAAAGGACACAGATAATACTGACAAGTCAACTCCAAATGAAAAGAACCAAAAGGTATGTTGATTAATATAATTTTTTTATTTTCCTTCAAAAGTTAAAGAGTAAACCGATTCGAAACATTACAATGTGGTATAGAAGGGTCAATGTTGGCCATTTTACGTATACATTTCATGCGTATGTAATTATAAACGGAGATGTACATGGATTAAAGAATCGGGTATGTGTTTATTGTTTAACCTCATATTCTTATATACAGATTTATTTTATCATGCAGGCTGAACCGAACGACACAGTCGTCGTTAAGGAACGCGAGTCTACAACAGAAGCATCTGATGCAGCATTGTCCATTGCAAAAGAAGCAATTGTTTCTATGAAGGACACTGATAACGTTAACAGTTTAACCCCAAAACAGGAGAACCAAAAGGTATGTTGGTTAAATATAATTTTGTTTTCCTTCAAAAACTAAAGTAAACCTTTTCAAACAATTAAAATGTGGTATATAAATTTGATTATTTTAGGAAATTTAAGTTGATTAAAGAATTGGGTCAGTTTTTAACCTCATATTCTAAAATACGAATTTATTTTTATCATGCGGGCCGAACTGAATGACATATTCATTGTCAAGGAACGTGAGTCTGCAACAGAAGCATCTAATGCAGCTATGGCCATTGCAAAGGAAGCCATTGGTTCTATGAAGGACACTGATAATACCAACAGTTTAACCCCAAAAGAAGAGGACCGAAAGGTAACGTTGATTAAATAATTAAATATATTCCTTCCAAAATCTAGAGTAAATTGATTCAAACCACTAAAGTGTGGTGTAGAAGTGCCAATTTTGGCCAGTTACTTATGTAAATCATGTCTACGTAATTATTAAATGAAATGTTGATGAATTAAAGAACTGAGTAAGCGTTTAACCTCATACTCTTAAATAAAAATATATTTTATCATGCAGACTGAATTGAATGACACGGTTATTGTTAAAGACCGTGAGTCTGCAACAGAAGCATCTGATGCAGCTTTGTCCATTGCAAAAGAAGCCATTGTATCTATGAAGGACACTGATAATACTAACAATTTAACCCCGAAACAAGAGAACCAAAAGGTATGTTGGTTAAACATAATTTTGATTTTCTTCAAAATTATAATAAAAGGATTTAAATGTTTAAACCACTAAATTCTGGTATAGCCGTAATGCCGTATAGAAGTGTCAACTTTCACCCATTTACCTATATATATTTCATGCTTATGTAATCATTAAAGGAAATATAGATGGATTAAAAAACTGGGTCTGTGTTTAACCTCGTATTCTCATATACAAATTTATTTTTATCATGCGGGCCGAACTGAATAACACATTCATTGTAAAGGAACGTGAGTCTGCAACAGAAGCATCTGACGGGGCTTTGTCCATTGCAAAAGAAGCCATTGTTTCTATGAAGGACACTGATAATACCAACAATTTAACCCCAAAACAAGAGAACCAAAAGGTATGCTGATTAAATATAATTTTTATTTCCTTTAATAGTTAAGGGTAAACTGATTCGAACTACTAAAATGCGATATAGTCGTTTAGAACTATCACTTTTAATGGTAATGTAGGTGGATTAGAGAACTGGGTCAGGGTTTAACCTCAATACACTTAAATATAATTTCCTTTATCATACAGACTGAGGTTAATGACAAGGTTATTGTTAAGGATCGTGAGTCTGTCACAGAAGCATCTGGTGCAGCTTTGTCCATTGCAAAAGAAGCCATTGATTCTATGAAGGACACTGATAATATTAATAGTTTAACCCCAAAACAAGAGAACCAAAAGGTATGTATATTAAATGTAATTTTGTATTTCCTTCAAAAGTTAAGCGTAAACAGATTCAAACACCTAAAATGTGGTACAGCCATATAGAAGTGTCAGTGTCTGACTTTTTACTTGCGTTTTTCATGTTTGTATAATTTCTAATGGAAATGTAGTTGGACTAAAGAACTAAGTCGGAGTTTAACCTCGATACCCTTAAATATAAATGTTTTTTTTTATCGTGCAGACCGAAGTGAATGACAAGGTTAATGTTAAGGATCGTGAGTCTGCAACAGAAGCATCTGATGCAGCTTTGTCTATTGCAAAAGAAGCCATTGTTTCTATGAAGGACGCTGATAATACTAACAGTTTAACCCCAAAACAAGAGAATCAAAAGGTACATTGATTAAATATTGTTTTTTGCTTCTAAAGTTTAGCTTTAATCCATAGTTGTCAATAGTGGTCGCTATAGCGAATAGTGTAGCGTATAAGTCGAAGGTCGCTACAGGGTATGTAGCCATAAATAGCGGGATTTCAGTTTTTATTTTATTTTAATTTTTTTAAATTTAAATAGTGATTAAATATAGCTATAAAATAGCTGAATTTTAGGTTTATTTTAAATATACATGTAAAATAGCGTATATACCAGGGTATTTTGAGTTAATATGCATATAAAATTTTTAATTTTTTTTTCTAGTGTATCGCTATTTATAGAATAGCGCCCGCTATTTATCGCTATGTAGCATATAGGTACCTTGTCGCTATTCGCCATTAACAACTATGCTTTAATCTATCCAAACCACTAAACTGTGGTCTAGAAGTGTCAATTTTGGTCTTTTTATTATTTATTTCATGTTTATGTAATTATCATAGAAAATGTGGAGGGGTTAAACCAAGGGGTTTGAGTTTAACCTTAGATTTTTAGATATATGCGTATATTGTATCGTGCAGGCCGAATTGAATGACACGATTAATGTTAAGGATCATGAGCCTGCAATGGACGTATCTGATGTAGCTTTGTCTGTATTGAATAAAACGACGACCCCAGAAGCTACACATGTTAAGGTAGCCTTGTTTTAATTCAGACTTTCTTTATCCATTCTTTAGTATTAATTTGTGGTCTTGTATCTACCTCACTCATTTTCATTACTAGTTTATCATATGGTTATGTAATTAATACTGACATGTAGATTGTAGATGCGTAAATTATCTTGATCTGAGCTTAACCTCAATTACATGATTACATTATACATACCACCTGTCAGTCTGTTACTGCTAATGTGCATTCTAATTTTGAATAGGAAAATTGGATTTTAATAATCCCAACTTTGACATATTGGCCGGCAACAGTCCCAACTAAGGAAATGTTTTGTGACAGTCCTAAATTTTAACCTATTTTCCCTCAGCGGTCCCATACTAACTGAAAGTTAATCCAGTTAGTTTTTGCTGACGTGGACTGCTTATGTGGCAAAAAAGTCAAAGTTTTGCTGGCGTGGACAGCTTATGTGGCAAATAAGTCAAGGTTTTGATGGCGTGGACTGCTTATGTGGCAAAGTTTTGATGATATGGACTGCTTATATGACAGTCCACATCAGCAAAAACTAATTGGGTTAACTTTTAGTTAGTATGGGGTCGCTAAGGGAAAATAGGTTAAAAGTTGGACTCTCACAAAACATTTCCTTAGTTGGGACTGTTGCCGGTCAATATATCAAAGTTGGGATTATTAAAATCCAATTTTCCTTTTGAATATTTTAAGAAACATGAAAAGACATTTTGTTTGGATAATTAGAAATATAAAATTACCTTATCATGCAGACAGAAATGGAAGACGCATCGCACGCTGAGGAACGTGAGTCTGCAATGGAAGCATCGGATGAAGCTTCATCTCTTGCGAAGTTGCAGTAATGTAAAATACTAAACTATATACTAAAATTATTCACAACAAATAGCAAGATAAAATTAGAGAATATTAGCAGGTGATAAAATTAGAGACTTATTTAGGTGCCATAATGAACAACATTTTGGTAAATTTCAATACAAATTTATCTTGAATACATACTACTTTTTAGGCTGCTACCAAGTGGTGTGGATTGTCTTTGTGATTGATTGGCCAAACATGCAAAGACATCGTGTTCATATTTAAAGATATATAAAATAAATTATCATGCAGACTGTGTCGGAAGATGGGTTGCTTACCGACGAAAACAAGTATGCAGCTGAAGTATCTGATGAAGTACCAGTTTTCTTGAAAACCGAAAAGATTGACTATTTGACTTCAGAAGTGGAAAAACTCAAGGTAATGTTTTTGTCCATAAAATGGTTATTAAATTTGATTACATAACGATTGCTCATGTGATATACTTATTGGCATGCAGGCATCTGTAGATTCAGAAATACAACGTGCGGATGAATTTGAAAAGAAATTCTCTGAAGCCTTAGAAAAAATTGAAAGTATGCGTGTAAGGTTGGAAAAAACGGAAAGAAGCGTACTGCAACTTCAAGAAGCATCTAGAAGGGTACTTCAACTTCAAGACTATGACTGGTTTTTTCTAGCCCACTGTAAAATAGTAGCAAATATGTACATTGTAGAGATAATTTTTTGCAAGTACAGGTTATTATAGATATGTCAAAACAAATGTAGACTAAATATGACTTTTTTTTTTATCACATTGTTATGTAATCATCCAAGGAAATATTGTAATTGCGGCTGTTTGTAGAAAACGTAAAAAATATTGTGTTTGTTTAGTCACAATTATAGTTACATTATCATGTAGACTGAATTGAATGATGCAATGCTTGCCAAGAAACCTGTGGAGGACACTGGAAAGACTTCAAGATCAACTACAGAGGTCGAAAATCTTACGGTAATACGTTTGTTAGTTTCACGCATGTGCAATTTGTTTGCTTATCCGATATGTGATTGTTATATACACATTGACTTGCAGGCTTTATTGGATTCAGAGAGAAAACGAGCTGATGAATACGAAAAGAAGTATGCTGAAGCCCTGGAATCAAATAATATTATGCGTCGGAAGTTGGAAGAATCTGAAACAAGGGTACTTTTACTTTAACTTTAACTTCATGATTTTGAAACAATGAATAATATACTAATATATACACAGTAGAGTAAGTTTATATCAAGCAAACACAGTTAGGGCTGTAAACGAACCGAACGAACAAGAACAAGGCCATGTTCGTGTTCGTTCGTTAAGGAAATTAAGATGTTCGCAAACTGTTCACGAACGTATACCGAACATAAGTTTATGTTCATGTTCGTTCGTTAAGGAAATTCAGTTGTTCACGAACAGTTCGTGAACACTGGTCTCGAACACAAACGAACACAAGCAAACACGAACAAACGCAAGCAAATAGAAAAGAACGCAAACAAACATTTAACTTGAAAATAAAAAAATAAAAATATTGTTATCATTAAACATTGGATATAAGTAGTTAAATACGACCATCAAATGATAAATCAAAACACAAGAAGTCTAATACACCACCAAACGATGAATCAACTTTAACTAATGTAGACATAATTATCCCAAAAAATGTCTTAGCATGTCCGTCCAAATTTTAGCTAACTTAGAAAAAATAGGGTTTCAAGTTTTCAATATCTTTAGATAAAAGGTTTATTATTTATTACTTTTTAATATAATCAAACGAACATGGACAACCGAACATGTTACCGAACGTTCACGAACGCAGTCGAACGAACGAGACCTTTGTTCGTGTTCGTTCGCTAAGCTAACCAAACGAAATTTTTTGTTCGTGTTCGTTCGTTAAGCTAATTGAACGAACATAAACGAACTTCCGGCCAAACGGTTCACGAACTGTTCGCTGAACATTCAGTTCGTTTACAGCCCTAAACACAGTTTGTTTGATATAATGAAGGCAAACTAGTGATATGCAATACGCTAAATATACTCACCTCATCATTTTGTCTTCATCAATATACTCAATTATCTCATGCTCATGTAAAGATCAAAGTTCACGTAGACATTAATATACATAATGCTACCTTATCTTTCAAGGAACGTGAGTGGTCAATGGAAGCATCTGATGAAGCACTGAATATTGGGAAAAAGACCACAACTTCTATGGAGGATACTAAAAAGATTGAAAGTTTAACTGCAGAACTGGAAAAGTCAAAGGTAAGTTTAGTCTCGTATAACGTATTTTCACTCTCCCCCATCGGTTAAATTTTATGTCACAATGAGCCGGATGGGGTGAGAAACAGGCCGGGTCAAAATGGGTCCTGTAACCTGTTTTCATACATGTCAAAACGGGTCTGGTCAGGCTGAGATGATGAATTTATAGTATACTGCAAGGTGTGGCTATTTTTGAGACCTCTATGACAATCTCCAACGTTAATTCATTTTTAATCATCCACCTTATGTATTATACATGCAGGCTTTAGTAGAATCAGAGAGACAAAGAGCTGCTCAAGCCCTAAAATCAAGCGAAGTTAGGCGTCAAAAGTTAGAAGAAACGGAAAGAACAGTCCTTCAACTACAGGATGTCGTGAATAGGTAATATTACTGCAGCATCTGTCATAAATATTTATTCCCAGGTTAATCGTATATCCTTTTTTTATTTTTATTTTTTTTGACGCGGCACGAAGCTAACACGAAATCCGTAGGTTTGGGTTGACCCCATTATTTTGACATTTTTTTAATAGTCTGTGTTTTATGGCGTAACTTAAACCAATTAGGTATTTTATGTCAGAACTTGAAAGATAAAAAGAGAAATAAGCATCAAAATTTATAGTGTAACTATTTTATATACATTTGAATATTTTGTCGTAAATGTAATTTTACACTATTATTATTATTAAAAAAATCAGGTTAAAGGGGTCGTGTTCGGGTTCAACACGCCTGGATTAGCTTCTTCTATTGAATGTCTGATGTGTCACTTAAACTAATGCCACATATATCTAGTATGCCTCAGGATGATGTACAGCATGTCAGGCCAATTTTCAGAGCGAAAAAGCATGTTACGCCCTTCATCCAGTTCGAGCGTAACTTCCGGATGTGTTATCAAAGACAGTTACCGCGATACTACTTTTACTTCTTCTGATATGACATCAAATGATTCCTATGACAGTTCTTGATCTTTCTGTGCCTGAAAAACAACCAGGTCAGTCTTAGCTTCTATAAACTTTCGTTTTTCCTCCTGAAAGAGAATGTATTATATATTTCTTTTTGTTCGGGGGTTACTCTTTGCAGGGTCTGAAAACTGGGAGAATGACCGAGAGCGGGGCGTTGATAACTTCTTCTGATGGAAGTTGTTAGATGATATAGTTTGACTTTGACCTAGTAGGTAATAGGTATGTCTTCTAACTTCATTGCTTCTATTTTCATTCCAGTTTGGATTTACTGGTTAACTTTCATACTCATTATACAGTTCAAGGTTTTTTTTTTTTTTTTTTTTTTTTTTTTTTTTTTTTTTTTTTTTATGTTACGTTGATGAAAATTTTATTCAGACTGCTTCACGTATTCGATCCATCTTATGCTGTATTTGTATTTTTACACTTTTGTAGTTTTCTGAATACGTATACAGATGTTTACAGTTTTTACTGATCTGGAAACAGTGTAAACTGAGTTGAGTTGAGTCAACTCCGTTAAGTGGTTATCCTAGCTGCAGAACAGGAAAGATCAGCGGGTTGGTTTACGGGTTCAAACAGATCACTTTTTAGTAAGGTTTAAAACGGGTCATGTTGGGTTGGGTTGGGTTGACCCGCTAACACCTTCAAATCTAATTTTTAGTTTCTTTATAGATAGTTGCTTGTATTACCCTGTTTGACATGTTTCACTTTTAGCTAAATTCTTATTTGACCCGTTTGAGATAAAAACACAACCCAAATCGACCAATTATATAAGTTAAAAATAAATAAATAATCATATATTTCATTCTCAGGATCACTACAATTTCTACACATTGGAGCAGCAAGAGGAATGATAATAAGCAGCAAGAGTCTCTAACAATAATCGGGTCACTTTGGGTAATCGAGGTCAAGGTGGGCTCAAAAGTTTTCTCTAATAAGTTTACCTTCGGGTTATAATGTTTTTAGAGTAAATTACAAGTTTTGTCCTTTATGTTTACACTAAATTGCAGGCGGTGTCCTTTGTCTTTAAAATTGACAGGTTTTGTACTTAATGTTTCAAAATATTGCACGATATGTCCTTTAAGCCTAACCCAGTTTATTTTTTTGGTTAAATCTGGTCATGTGCTTTGCACATAAGGGCATTTGTGTCATTTCATCTTTACAGAGGCTAGTATTTAAATAATTAATATTCAAGGACTATTTTATAAAAAAACAAAATACATATCAATAAAAAAATATGAACCGAAACTCATTCTTTCTTTCTTCTCTCTCTAAACTTTCTCTCTCTCTCTCTCTCTCTCTCTCTCTCTCTCTCTCTCTCTCTCCTCCTTTTTCCCTCTTTCTAGTTGGTGCCTGCAACCACAATACACAACACCAACACCATCACTGTCGCCTCCAACCACTTGATTATCCTTCCATTGGCTACAAACCATCGCCTCCACCCTGCACCGCCTACAGCCACCACCGCATCCACCCTCCAACGCCTACGACTACCGCCTCCACCCTCCACCGCCTACAACTACCGCCTCTAACCCCCGCCTCCACCGTCGTTTGCAGACTAAGGAGATGGATTGATCGACGGTTGGATTTGATGTGGGTTCGAATATGACGTCGGAGTTGATGTGGGTTCAGTGGTGTTTATGGGTACAATCTTCATGATTGATTTGGGTTTCGGAGTTTGTGATTGATATTATGAGAAATTTTCAGTTTATTGAGAGAATTTTGGGGAAGATAGGAAGCTGGACGAATGAGAAACTGTTAATTTGGGTTTTTTGATTTAGAAGCCCTTGTTTCCTCATCATTTTCTATGATTTGCTGCATATTGGAGCAGAGAAGACATTAAGAATATGGGAAATATGTTACAGAATTCTTATTTTGAATATCTTGGTTGCAGCTATATATATTATGTTGCGGCTTGGTGGTTGCAGGTGTGTGGGGCGGCTACTAAGGTGTTGCAGGTGGGTGGCGGGTAGCGGGTAGGTGGCTGTGGTGGGTTTGGTTGCAGGTGGTGATGGTGATGGTGGTTGTAGATGGTGAAGGGTGGTGGCGGTGGTGATGACGACGGTTGTGGATTTGGAGATAGTGGTGGTGGAATGGGGGGAATGGTGGTGGTGGAGGGTGGTTGAATAATAATATTTTCTAAAATTATTTTGTTTTATTTTTTAATAATACTAAATAAACAGGGTAAAAAGACTAAAATACCCATAGGTGACCAGATTTAACCAAAAAAATAAACTAGGTTAGGCTCAAAGGACATATCGTGTAAGATTTTGAAACATTAAGTACAAAACCCGTCAATTTTAAAGACAAAGGACACCGCCTGCAATTTGGTGTAAACATAAAGGACAAAACTTGTAATTTACTCATGTTTTTATCTCAAGCGACTCGAGTCTTAAATTAGATCGTTAAAAATAGTAAACTATAGTTTTAACTATGCTTTTAGCCAATTTAAGTATATATTTATAGAGTTTCAAATAACTCGAATAAAATTAAATAATGATGATAATAATTATTTATAAGTTACAAGTATTCAGGATTTATGAAAAAAGAAAAAAGAGGGAAAGTGAACAGCACTAATAAAGCTTGAACTGAAGTTGAATATGTGAAAAAAGAGTCTTTTTGTAGACCATCATGTGAACCAACCATTGGTGTCACACTTCACATGTGTTTAAAGCATAAAAAAACAAGGGCCCATCCAAGGATCAAATGATCAAATGAAAGACAGGAACAAAAAAGGTAATATCAAAATAACGGTTTGTTTGCAACTCTTGAGTTACACCTTAGAAAGTTATCAAAACCAAAGGCAAAGATGCTTCACCCTGGTTATGTAAGAGCTTTTAAGGGTGTGTTTGGTTTGCCGAACTCAATAGAATTACTAAACTCAATACAGTTGGAATTAATTTTTATTTCTTGCTGTGCTTGGCTTGTAGAATTTATAGGAATTGATGTCATTCAAATTCCTTCATGTAAAGGAAATGAACATTTCTACTGATTTGTGACAATTGAGAAGAAAATTATTGAAAGAATAAAAAAAGAAAGAACATATTGGTAAAATACTAATTTATTTATAACTCATCTCATTAATTTTTCTGTCTTTAATTAAGTAGTCAACTAATCATTAATTATCCTACATATAATCTACAATTTTCAGAAAAAAAAAAACCCTATAATCTACAAAACCTAAGCATATCAAAATTTTCTACATATACCCTACACATTATATAATTTTATTCTACACACGTCGAAATTTATCCGACACACCTTGAAATTTATCCGACACACATCAGAATATATTCTACACACTTCGTAATTTATCTTACACACATTGTAATTTATTCCACACTTTAAATTAAGTTGTTTTAATTTGAAAAAAATATATATTTTAAAAAGGAGTTACAAATTTAATTTACTTACTTATTAAAGAGTGGGAATACAAATTAATGATCTATGCAAGTTTACCAATATACCCTTAAAATAAAATTAAATACAAATATTAAATCAAATAAAATGCAACATTCTTATTAGTTTTATTAGTTGAAACTTCTTCTTTTTTCTTCTTACAAATAGTTTCTTCTCATTTAAACCCTTCACTTCTGACAGAATTCAACCAAAGAAACTAGAATATCTAACATATCCAACAATTCATCATGGTGCCATTTACCACCCTTGTTGTCAATACGCCCGTTGCCACCTCCATTGCTTGTGCCACCATTTTCGCCGTTTCTCCCTAGTCACCATGGCCACCAACACCACTTTGCCCGTCAGCTTGGCCGCCCTACCTCGCCTGCCGCCCTGCCTCGCCTGCCGCCTTCGTCATCGTCAATGGTGGTCGTAACAACTAGTAGGTGGTGATGATGGCGGCTGCGACACCTCGTAGGCCGCATCTCCTAAATCTATTTCAAGTTCAATTTTTATGGATTTTTAAGTTTGTTCAAAATCCAAATTCATTTATCTAATTTCAATCTAAATCACCTACTTTAAATTTCAATTCCTTTTACAAGTACTATCACTTTATACAAAAGTTTGGGAGAATCAAACACACAGCTTTTATGTAAAGAGACTAATCTCTTACATGTAGGGGTGATCATTATTTGAATCAGATTTTGAAAAAACTGTAATCCAAATTCTGTTTTTGAATTGGGTTTGCATCCTAACCTAAATCTAACAAGTTTTTTTTCGAACTTGAATTTGTGATTTTTATACTTACTGGACCTATATATTCGAAGGGGAAGGATCCACTAAAAAGTGGATTTTGCCTAAGTAGCCTAAAAAGGATTGTGATGATGACATGTGCCACTCCTAATAAGTAGGAATGAAGGGCATTTTAGTCCTTATAAATAGAAGTGAAAATGACATGTAACACCCATTTTGTTTTTTAAAAATACAACAAAAAAAATCTAGTACAAGAAAATATAGCACAGAAAAATGTAGTACAAAAAAATATAGCACAAAAAAATCTAGTACAAAAAAATATAGCACGAAAAAATTCATCAAAAAAACGTAGTACAAAAAAATCCAGCACAAAAGATTGAGAAAAAAAAAATTTAAGACAAAAAAAATTTAGCACAAAAATATAGTACAAATATCCAGCACAAAAAATGTTATACAACATAGAAATACAACACATTTTAGTGGGTTTTTTTAGTCTTCATATTTTATATAGCAATATGGTACTCAAATTAAAGATGACGCTCTATTTTATGGTGAAATTTTTATGAAAATATAATGTCGTATAAAAAAGTTATTAACGTTTAAAAATGGGGGTGGAATATGCATGTGTCTTGCATGTGGAGAGAGAAAGTCTATAAATATGATTTTTCCAAGATACCCTTGCACTCCTCATTTCTCCTACACTTTCATCTTAACCATTGATTTGAAAAATGAATGGTTAAGATTATTCTCATCCTACTTAGGCAAAATAAACTTTTTATTTGATCTTACCCTATATTCGAATTCCAATAATATATGTTTTCTTTTCTTATATAAAATATAGATATATATTTTATTTACATATTATTTCTTTAACTTTTGTTTATTTCCTCCTCATTAATTCGGTTTATTCAAATTAACCAGAGACTTGAATTTTTCATATTTAACCTCGAGTTCATTACAAAGTTTCCAAATTTAAATAGTGTGATTCAAGTAACCCGAAAACCAACCCCATTAACAATTTAATTAGTCAAAACTTTAGCCCAATAGAAATGAAACCTTCCAATTACCCGGCCCATAGGTGATATCATCTCGGGGTCTCGGGCTTAGAAGCTTAAATTGTATTAATTAAGACTATATTTATATATATATTTTTAATTTAGTTATTATTGGCCTGTAATAATCACAACTAAAGGTTTTTAGCCACTGACAGTCGCACTTTTAAATATTCCCCACACCATCCCACATTTCATCTATTTTTCCTACACCGGTCCCCCGTTAAAAAAAAAAACTTAACGTAGTTATGTTTTTTTTCCGAAGAGTAAACTGCCATTTTGGACCTAAGGTTTGGTCACTTTTGTCACTTTAGTCCAAAACTCAAACATTTTGCATCTAGGTCCCTGTGGTTTCAGTTATATTGCCATTTTGGTCCAAAACTGAAATCAGGTCATATTTGTCTTATAAAATCCTGCTATTTTGTCCTTTTTCCTGACCATTTTGCCCCTGAGGAAAATGAACATTTTTCCTAACCATCCTGCTATCGTATCAAAATGACCATTTTGCCCCTGAGGAAAATGACAAAATAGCAGAATTTTATAAGACAAATATGACTTGATTTCAATTTTGGACCAAAATGGCAATAAAACTGAAACCACAGGGACCCAGATGCAAAAGGTTTGAGTTTTGGACTAAAGTAGCAAAAGTGACCAAACCTCAAGGACCAAATGGCAGTTTACTCTTTTCCAAATTACAAACAGTTTTTTAAGGCTTTTGATTAGAACGATGATACGAGTCCATTAATGTAAAATTTACCTCGAAACAGTGCTCCAAACGATGAAAATGACGCTTTCAATTCGGGTGTTTAAATTTTACAATTAACAAAAATCAAGTCATTTGGAGCACCATTTTAAGGTAAGTTTAAATCAATCGACTTGTATCGTCATTCTGATCAAAAGCGCTAAAAATCTGTTTGTAATTTGGAAAAAAACTTAACTCTGTTAAGTGTTTTTTAAACGGGGGACCGGTGTAGTAAAAATAGGTGAAATGTGGGACTGATGGGGAGAATATTCAAAGGTGGGATTGTCAATGGCTAATGACCTCTAGTTGGGATTATTGCAGGTCAATTCCTCAAATTATTAATGAAGTATTGTTCTCTGGGTGTTTGGTAAATAACTGTTCTCGATCTGGGTGTTTGGTAAATATTTACCGAATGTTTGTGGTTTTGTATTTGAAACTTATGTAATATGTTATGACATGTTTTTGAATGTAAAGGGTACACAATGTACATGTGACAATACAACATTGTATGAAGGGGTATGGTCCCAAATCTCGCATCAGATTTGGGCGCGAGTAATCATCACCCGGCTCATACTCCCAATCGACAAAGGACTTGCCTCAGTTCGTGCGGGCACACGCGAACCCGGTTTGCTTTTCCTCTCGGGGAAAGATGAGAAAACTCACCTTGTGTATGAAAATGGCTGTTTCGTCAACATACACGGGATGCGGTGATTACTACCAAAGATGATAGTAGTTTACTACATTCACTTTCTATCAAACACATTTCCATGTTGCGGTCCTACACAGGCGCGCACAGAGCGGCGAAGGAAGTGTTGGCCTATATGTGCAGTTTACCGCACATAGCGAGGCTGCGCAAGACCGCATCCTATTGTTATACAAGTGGAACTGACACTTTGACTTCTGCGACCAACCAGCAAGTGGTATGCCTGGGTATTGACAATAGCGGTCAGCTGACCACCCAATACGTACCTGCCCAGCACACATGCATAAAAGCTGATGGACAGACTGACAACCCCAGTAGGCCACATGGCGGGTGTTCCTTCGTGCAACCGATACAGCAGGACACATGGAAACACCTCGCGTGCGCCCAACACTCCCGTGACCTCCGCTCCTGTCAAGACTACGAAAAGCTGCAAGTTGTCAGTCGGGCCCTAGACCCATCAAGCGGCCCATTGGCCCTTCTCCTTCACTCTACGGCTATAAATACCCATCTCGAACCAGGTTTGAGGTAAAACTAATCTGCTCTCTCACAATTACTACTTAAATACTTATCTTGCTTCAAAGCAAATACTTATTCTCACGCCGGAGGGTGGTAACAAGGAGCAACCCCCACCCCATTCTCCTTGTTGCGAGTCACGGTATGTTTCGCTGTGCAGAAGATAGATTAGAGGACGACCCAGCCATCCATCGAGGAAAGGAGGGATTAACCCTATTTGACGAGACTCGACCCGTGGACTAACCTCTCGGTTAACGACTGTTTCATCACAGTATAAAATATACATAATTATAATTAACGGAGTCCAGTTATTGTACAAATTGCCTTAACGTACGCTGCGTACGAGATGCAGTATCATCATGTGATTTTTTTTGAACATGCGATTTTGTTTTTTTCAACAACATGGGATTTTTTTAACATGCGAAATTATTTTTTTAACAAGCGAATTTTTTTTAACAAGCGAAATTATTTTGGTAAGGCATTTTGTTTTTTTCTCCTCCTTCATGGACTCTTCAAGTTTACTGCCAGACGTTTCCCATATCGAATGAGTCCGCCCATTGACGCAGGAGGGTGACATTTTGGTAAGTTAGGTTGGTCAAGTGACATTTTGGTAATTTTCCCTTACATATATGAGGGGGTTAGGGTCTTTTCATGGTTGAAAAGATGAAAAGGCCCTTTGATGTATGTGATTGAGTAGTTGTTAAATTTAATAACTCTTAGCTTAGATAAGAAACCAAGTATCGTCTATAAGATACGCTTTCCCTGCTCAACCTTCCATTATTATCTTAACCAATTTTATTTGTAGATAGTCTAGTAGACTAAATAGTAATATATGGACTTTTGGATAAGTCTCCTTTAGTTAATATAGTTTATTTTATAAATGAAGAAGATGATTAAATCTTCTATTTCATCATTTATAAAAATTGGAAGAGACTCATGTTAAGGTTATTATCTTTCCCTCGATATTGTCACAACATATTGTCACAACATATTGATAGACTGGGTTGAAGTTGTTGGCTCTGTAGGCGCTCCATATGACCATCTCTCGCCTCTCGACTAGTAAACAATATGCCACGACAGACTGGTTTTAAGGCCATCTTGGTTTTATTATCCTTTGTAACTTAATTAGTTTGTGTTATGTCAAGCCCACAAATGGGATCCTGGTTAGGATCTTATTAATTCTCGAGGCGATTAATCTCCAAATTTGTTAAGTTACCGAATAAACAAGGTAAATCCTCCTTTGATCTTGTTACGTTGCTATCTCTATAGTCGTGATCCCTCTTATGGGTCCATCAGAGATATGTGTGGTGCTCAGTAACAATCTCGCCGGTCTCATTATTTTGTCAGATTACTTAAACCCCCATTAATTAACCTTTATTACCCCCAAACAGATGTGGGCCTTATGTCACACCCCGACCACGATAAAACAACAAATCGTGGCGGAAACATCGGGGAGTGTTGTAACAGAATCATTGTTTCAAAACACACGGAAATTTGAAGTTTCGTTTTATTAAACATTAAACATTTACATCGTCTTGAAATCTAACCAACAAGTTAAAGATAGTCTATTATTGTTATTAAGTCACTAAGGTCTCGTCTAGTCCTATGTGAGTATGCATCCTAGCAATCAACATCATTCAACAATACCTGAAACATATGTGAAAACAAAGTCAGCAAAGAAATGCTGGCGAGTACATAGGTCATGGCTAGTTTACATGCTGCAATACTTAACGAAAACCTTGTTTTGAAAAATATAGTATTGCGTCATAATTAACCAACTCAAATCAAGTTGGTTATAATTTATAAAATCTCGTAGCCATGATTCTTGTTGGGATTGAACCCTACCAGAGGAACAGATAATGAAAGCCAAAACCGGATCACAACAGTGGACTCAAAATAAGCAGCTGTTTACACTAGGCTTTCCCCTTGACAGTGGTAATCTAACAGCTGATGGATCTTAAGTACTGCTCACTAGAACAACTGATGAACCAAACACTGATGAAACTCTAAAGACTGCTGAAGACAAACACTGTTGCTCTATCTACTGCTGTTTCCTAAGTACTGCAGAAGACACAAGCACTGCCCATTCAAAAGACTGATCACCTTTGAAGAAAGCACTGATGCTCAACATCAGTGCTCAGGCTACAACAGCGGAACGTGAAGCAGTTGTTATCTCTTGTTTTGTAATATACTTATAATCAGTTGTTAACATCAGTAGTTTGTATAGAACAATGTTTATAGGTTGTTAGGTTGTTAGATGTCACTATCATGGTGACGTCAGCTGAGACGCTTCAGTGGTTTGGTTTGCCTATAAATGGAGCAGTACCCTGTACTGTTACATTCGATTGACTGAGTGGATTCTTCTTCTCCAGTCCAATCCTTTCATCTTGTGCAACCAACCTTGGGGTATCAGGCTGAGGGGGAGCTTAGTATTGTAAGCATGCTTGTAATCTTTTGATTTTCAATGTAATCATTCGACTCAAAGTAAAGCAAGTGTTTATCATACTATTCTCTTCTTTTGATTGTGTTTACAAAGTTTTTATCCATTTCCGCTGCACTTTACATCATTTCATATACTCTGAATGTTCAATTTATACAAACAAACACAATCATGAGAGCCTTCGATCCTAACAATTGGTATCAGAGCCCGGACAGTCAAATTCGATCTAACAATCAATTTGACATAACAGTTCAGCTCAAAATTCATTGATACTAAGGTTGATTGTATGTAGTTGAAAAACAGAGCAAAGAGAAATCATGTTCAAAATGATGAATCAGATACTCTGTAAAACAACCAAGATGTCATAAGATTCACAAATCTCAAACAATAGTCTCCAGATCTGGAAACTTGTCGGGTAACTATGATATGATTATCTTCATTCAAAATTGATTTCAACTGTTGTTATGAAATTTTGTGATGATCTCATCACATTTTGTACTAAAGTATGGACCTCAGATTAACAAAACCTATGTTCATAATAAACATTAGTGTTTTGCTAACTTAGAAAGAGGGAAATAAAACTTTAGTCATGAAATCTTATGTGTTAAAAGGCAGGTTGAGAATCCTCAAAAGGACCAAATCAACTCTGTTAAAACACATTAAGAGAATCTGTGGTCAAAACAGTCCAAATCATACGTAATGTGAGAATTGGTAATAAAATATGTACAAATATGGCCAGATCTCTCAAAACATTGCTGAAAATGATTTTGGATTGAGTATTCTTTCATTAAAAACCTCCCAGTAAGTATTTTACTACTTATGAATGGGAAGGGTAAAAAGGGAAGAAGAAAATGAACACAACTCAAGAGTGTGCTTTGTTAGAACTTTTGAGATCGTTGATACTTGTGCTGGATTAGTTTTAGTCATAGTTTGTAGCTATTTTGAATGTACAAGGGCTTATTTTGTAATTCTCTAGAAGTTAGGTTCCTGACCTAGTGTAGATAAGATTCCAGCAAATTTATAAATTTGCTGGCTAATCAGGAACACTATAAATAGCCCAAGCATTGTAACCATGTCAAGCTTTTGGCTCTTGAATGAATATTGGTGTTGTTACATTCTAGTGTTGATCTTGTGCTCAAATCTGATATCCAAGGTGTTTTATTGCTTTATCTTATTGTTTGGATTCAATACAACACTTGTTGTATTCATTAATCCATTAGCTTCACCTTCATCTTTGATCTTTCTTAACTTTTCATAGCTCAAACACCTAATCAATAGGTGTTTTGGGTTTAAACAACCAACCACTGTGATCCGGATTGATTTTGGGATCTACAATTTGGTATCAGAGCCTTAGTGCTCTTGGTTGTTGTGTTCTTGTTGAGATTTTTCATAGTTTTGAAGGTTTTTCAAGAGTTTCAAAGTTTTCAAATTTTTGGACTTAAAATGGATTGATTTGGTATGTTTAATCGATAGGTTGTTGTTTATACATGATTAGGGAGTCATTTTGGACATTTTGTTGCATCAAAACATGGTTTTTGAGCTGTTTTTGAGTGATTAGAGGGTTTTAGTTCGTGTTAAACCCTCTGTCTTGCGAAATTAGCATGAATACAGCGAACAATTTTTGAAGACAGCGAAATTATTTTTGAATATAGCGAACATAGCGTTGAATATAGCGAACATAATCAAATCGTTGAGAAACTCATCGCAGGATCATTAATTTCGACGATCATCATTCGAGCGAAATTACTGATCATCAGCGAAATAGTGTCCCTTGAGCGAAATTATCGAAGGCGACTTCGAGAACTGTGATACTGAACCACAGCGTTCTTATCACGGTAATCGGCGAAATTAATCTAACTAACGTCTGTGTTTTGTTTGTCAGCGGAATTATCGTGTTCGCTCGTGCAGGACTACCTAAAGTACCAGCGAAGGTCGAAGATTTGTCAGCGAATTTGATCAAGCTCCTTTGGTCATCGGCGAAATTAACTTTGTCACTGGTTTTCTGTGACTTGTCAGCGAAATTAGCCTCTGATCAGCCCCATTTTGTCAAAATCAAGCAAAGATGTCGTTGAATCAACTAAGTCCAATTGCTCAAGCGGAACTTGAGACTGGAACCACTACTCGGCCACCAAAGTTGAAAGGGGCTGAAGACTTTAGCACCTGGAAGACTCGCATTCAATCGTTCTTTGAGTACACGGACTACAATCTGTGGCTCTCTGTCACAGCTGGACCCCACATTCCAAGTGTTGTTCGAGGAGATGCGGTAGTTGCCAACAATGATGCAACTACCTTTACTGATGAAGACAAGGCTCTAATCCAACGTGATCATCGTGCTCATGCTGCCTTAACCATGGCACTATCAACCAACGACTGCAACATGTTTGAAGAACACCGAACTGCAAATGCACTATGGAATGCATTAATTGAGTACTATGAAGGAAATGAAGAGCTGATCGAAAACAAGCAGAAACAATATGACATGTTCTGTGGAGTTCGTGGAGAAAGTCTTTCTGACCACATCAGTCGTTTTCTGAATATGATGACCAAAATGAAGAAGGCGGGAAATCCTGTCACAAATCGTGCTGCAATAAAGAAGCTGCTAGATTCACTTCCCAAGGAATGGAGCCTACAATGCATGATGATCAAGAAGGATTTCCTCAACAATCCAAATCCTGTCACTCTGTCCGATCTGATCAATACCCTAAGAGCCTTTGAAATGGATGTCAACGAAAGAGAAATGAACATTGCTGGTTACCCACCAAAGTCAACACAAACCACCGCTGGTTTAAAAAATGTGGCATTTCTTGCTTCAGGGGGCATCACTCCACAAGCTTCTGACTTAATCTACGTGAACGCTTCCGCAAGCGCATCAAAAGCTCCACAACTTGTTGAGAAGACTATCACTGTTGACACTCAAGCGTTGAAAGTGTCCACTGAAAACGTGGCACTTTTCAACACATTTCTGAGCAGCTATGAAGCCCTGATGTCTGGGGAACTGAAAAGGGAGATGTTCACTGCTGAAGACATGTATCAGGTTGATCCTGATGATATGGAGGAAATGGATCTGAAATGGCAAATGGCCATGATCACTTTGAGGCTAAAGAAATTTCAAGACAAGACAGGAAAGTGTTTGGGTCTTGGAAAAGCTGGCTTTGACAAATCTAAACTTAGATGCTACAACTGCAAGAATCTAGGACATTTCAAGCGTGATTGTCCTCTGTTGAAAGAAGGAAACAGTGAAACCACTCCTGCTGTAAAGCAAATCACAGTTGAAGAGAACAAGAACAACGCGTCTCCTAGCACGCCAAAAGCTTTAGTCGTCGAAGACTATGATTGGAGTGAAGAAATTACTGAAGCAAAGGAGCAAGTCAACAAAGCTCTGATGGCCAAGATCTCAGGTGAATCCTCATCAAGGCAGTTTGAAAAGCAGACAGCTGGAATTCCAAAAGGAGACAATACTGCTGACAAAGGTTTGAAAAGCATTCTGACTTCAGTGGAGCCTGAAAAAGAAAAGAAGTATGGTCAAGCAGAGGAGCATGTTTTGAAAGAGGCATCTGAGAAGGGCAAGGAAAAGGTCCCAGCAGCCACCATGAAAGCAGATTCATCAAAGGAGAAGGCTGACAAGGACTTGGTAAACAGTATTCCACTTAGTTTCAAAGAAAAATTATGCACACCTGCATGCGTTGATGTCGTGGCACACTACAAATCCTTAAATCTAGAATTTGAAAGACAAAAAGACAAAGCTTTAAAATTTAACAACGAGCTTAAATAGAACGGGGCTGCATATCAGAGAAAGTTGAACTCAACTTTAGCTGAAATGCAAACTCTTAAAGAATTCGTGTTTAGAAAAGATTTTATCATTAACGATCTTACAGAAAGATTAGAAAAAGCTTTGAACGAAAAGAATAAATTACAAATTATAATAGATAAATGGAATGTCAGTCAAAAGGCCTTTACTGACATTAAAAACTGCCAACGACCAACGCTTGTGAAAGACGGGATTGGGTATAAGGATAGGCATGGAAATGAAAGAAAACTATTCTTTCCACCACATAGCAAAAACTATGTGCCTATTCCGACTCCTCATCCCGAAAACGATCTCATAAATGAAAAGGCCTCTGTTGAACAAAATGAGTTTTATGAAAATGAGACAACCGCTAACTGCTCTAAAAGTAATGCAGATCCCATTGAGTGTAAAGAAGATGTGTGCGATGAGGATGGAGACTGCGGCGGGTCAAAAATAGAAATCGGATATTCAGGCGACAGTTATTCCACCATTAACTGGTTCGCCTGGAACTGTTCTAGGAAAAACAATGTTAAGGATGAATGTAATAATTTAAGTAGGATGGATGACTGTAATGGCCGAGTGCCTAAATTTAAATCTTCGGATGACTGTAAGGGCCATGTGCCTACATTTGAGACCCGTGATCGTGAACATTGTGTGTCTGAATGTCATGATTTAAATTATGCATTTTGTGATGATAAAGTTGCTTGTAAATCTCCTGTATTTGTGCCAGAATTGAAAAAGAATAGTTTCGGAAAATTCCTCACAGAGGAAATTCCCGAATTTATTCCTTCTAGAGCAGGTGTGACAGATTCAGAAAAGAGTGTCACTGAAGATCATGGCAATGAAGACTCAAGCATCACTGCCTCAGAAGACGAGCAAGGATCAGAAAGTTCAAGTGAAGATCAACTCACAAATGATGAAAGCTTCGAATGTTCAAGTTCTGAAACCAATGAAGACCAAGACTCAAATCAAAGCTACAATGAGTCAAGTGAAGAGCAAAGCTCAAGCGAGGAAAACATGTCTAAAAGTTCATTCGATTCAGACAGTGATGAAGAACACTCAGAAGATCAAAGCAGAGTGGACAAGAAAATGAAGAAAGCAGAAAGCTCAAGACTCTCATCACATACATCATCTTCTAACACCAAAAGACCCAGACATAAAAGATGCTTTCGCTGTGGTCATTTAGGACATACAGCGAAACATTGTAAAACCAAGAAGTTTTCTAAACCAGAACATGATTTTCTTACAAACGTCACATATCAATTAAATTATCTTAAGAAGTCTGTTAAAAATCTGGTTGAGTCAACTGCCTATTTTTCGAAACAAAAAGAGGTCAAAGTGGGTCAAAACCACGATAGATTCCAAGTGAAGCAAATCTGGATTCCTAAATCAAGCTAATTTGTGTATATATTTGTGTATATCAGAATAAACTCCAGAAATGGCTCCGCATGCTTATGGAGTACATCTGGCACGTAGACAGCGGATGTTCAAGACACATGACTGGATTGAAGGAACTTCTGAAGAACTTTCGCTTCATCGATGGTGATTTCGTATCTTTCGCTGGAGACGAGAAAGGAGGAAAAATCGTTGGAGTAGGAGATGTGGTGTCTGAAGCCCTCACGTTGGAGAATGTCAACTATGTTCCGGAGCTATGCTACAACCTAATAAGTGTCTCACAAGTCTGTGATAAAGGAATATCGGTGCTTTTCAATGAAATGGAATGCTTGTTCCTCAAGCCCGGATATGTTGTTCCTGCTGAAATGATCATGCTCACTGCTCCAAGACAAAAACAACACATACGTGCTCAACATGAAAAATGCCAAGACAAATGACAACTTGACCTGCTTGATCTCTAAGGCTTCAGAATCGGAATCACTGCTTTGGCATAGGCGACTGGGGCATGTTAATTTCAAAATATGAACAAACTCTCTAAGTTAAACTTAGTTAGAGGTCTTCCGATTAAAGAATTTCCATTTTCTAAAAAATGAATTTCATGCGCCCAGGGAAAGCAACATAAGAAACCGCACAAGTCCAAAGCAGTGAATACGATCACTGCGCCTCTTCAATTGTTGCATATGGATCTCTTTGGTCCAATCAGTGTTAAAAGTCTTGCTAAAAGTTCTTACTGTTTGGTGATCACAGATGATTTCTCTCGGTTTTCATGGGTCTATTTTCTTGAAGCAAAAAGGAAGACAGCTGAAGTTTTAAAATCGTTCATCCCGCTGATTGAAAACGTGACCAAGCTAAAAGTGAAGTCGATCAGAAGTGACAACGGGTCCGAGTTTAAAAATCAGACCTTCATATCCTTCTGTGCAGAAAAGGGAATTCATCTCCAATACAGTGCGGCAAGAACTCCCCAACAAAATGGAGTCGTTGAACGCAAAAATAGAACGTTGATCGAAGCTGCACGAACCATGCTGGTGGATTCAAAGCTTCCAATTATCTTCTGGGCAGAAGCAGTAAATACGGCATGCTACGTTCTAAACAGGGTACTCATTGTAAAACCACATGGAAAGACAGCGTATGAACTTCTCTTCAAAAGAAAGCCGCTCATTGACTTCTTCAGACCATTTGGCTGTTCGTGCACCCTTCTAAACACTCAGGAAAATCTCATCAAATTTGAAGCAGTGGGTAATATCTGCTACTTCATGGGGTATTCATCCACATAGAAGGCTTACCGGGTTTACAACAAAAGAACGAAGATGGTGATTGAATCTTACTATGTTGATTTTCAAGAAGGAAACTACACCAACACCGGAAGTGCTCCTGACTGGTTCTATGATGTGGGTGTGATTTTTAACACCTTTGAAATTCCGGAAATAGTTCCAGAAACTGAATCTGTTGAAGACACTCAAGTTGAACCACTGTTTGACTCATCTGACATTGGTTTAACCCCGTTTACCACCCGTCTATCTCCATCATCTGCTGACCCTATTCTGGCTGTGAATGAAGCAACTGGTGACACTTCGCCTGAGAACACCCAAGACAACAGTGCTTCTTCTTCACAGGCGAATGTGGATGAACCAACCCAAGAAGATGATCCACCAGTGATTTACGTGGATGAACACTTCACCAATCTTCCGCAGCAGATTGAATCTCTGACAAATGCCGGATACAAGACTAATAGAAATCATCCTCTTGAAAACGTCATCGGCGCAGTTGAAGAAGGAGTGCGTACACGCGGGCAGTCGTCAAGCATCAACAAAGGGCTATTTGCAGCTTTTCTGTCACAATCAATTCCACGAGACATCGAAGACACTATTCAAGACTCCAGTTGGGTCCAGGCGATGCAGGAAGAGCTATCTCAATTCAGGAAGCTTAAAGTTTGGGAACTAGTAGATTTACCTGAAGGAAAGTTTCCAATTAGTACTAAATGGGTCTTCCGTAACAAGATGGATGATCGTGGAGTGGTAATCAAGAACAAGGCCAGATTGGTGGTACAAGGTTTTCGTCAGGAAGAAGGATTGACTACGAAGAAGTTTTTGCTCCGGTTGCACGACTGGAAGCAATCAGAATATTCCTGGCATACGCATCATATAGAAATTTCAAAGTTTTCCAAATGGATGTTAAGAGTGCTTTTCTTTATGGGAAAGTAAAGGAAGAAGTCTACGTATGTCAGCCTCCAGGGTTCGAAGATCCTCATTTTCCAGGCCGCTATTTCAAGCTGGACAAAGCACTCTATGGTCTTCACCAAGCTCCACGTGCCTGGTATGAGACTTTGTCCACATACTTGTTAGAGTGTGGATATACCAGAGGAAAGATCGACATGACTCTCTTCACCAAAAAGATCGGGGAGGATATAATGTTGGTTCAAATCTACGTCGATGATATTATCTTCGGGTCAACTAATGAGGCGTTGTGCAGAGAATTTGAGACCGTCATGAAGGCAAAATTCGAAATGAGCATGATGGGAGAGCTGAATTTCTTGTTAGGGCTAGAAGTGAAGCAAAAGGAGGACGGGATTCTCATTCATCAGGCCAAGTACATTCGGGACATTCTCACGAAATACAACATGAACGACTTAAGGTTGCAAGCACCCTGTTCGCCTCTCAAACAGAACTTACTCTAGATCCTCAAGGAAAACCAGTAAACAAATCTTTTTATCGCTCAATGATCGGCTCTCTGATGTATTTGACGGCTAGCAGGCCGGACATTATGTGGGCAGTCTATCTCTGTGCTCGATTTCAGACGAATCCCAAGGAATCTCATGAAACGGCTGTAAAGTGCATCTTCCGTTATCTCAAAGGAACTCCGAAACTAGGTCTTTGGTATCCTAAAGATAGTAATTTTGATCTTATTGCTTATTCTGACAGTGATCATGCAGGTTGTAAAGTGGATCGCAGGTCTGTATCTGGAGGATGTCAATTCTTGGGAAATCGTTTGATCTCATGGCAAAGCAAGAAGGAAACAACGGTGTCCACCTCAACCGCTCAGGCAGAATACACCGCGGCCTACAGCTGCTGTTCACAAGTTCTCTGGATACAAAATCCGTTGCTGGATTATGGAATCAACATCATGAAGACTCCTATATTCATCGACAACGAAGCGTGTCTAGGAATTGTGAAGAATCCCATACACCACTCAAGAACAAAGCACATCGAGATTCGAATTCACGCAATTCGAGATGCCTACGAGAAGGGGTATATTCAAGTGGTGCTAGTGGATACAACACAGCAGCGGGCCGGCATTTTCACGAAAGCCTTCGACAAAACACGATTCAACCAGCTGGTAACCTGGTTGGAAATGGTTAATTTCCTTGAATGGAAATGAATCTTGTGATCCAAATTCGTCTGTAAAAAAAAACGTTTGTTGAAAATAAAACAAGTATCGGAAAATGTCGCCCACCAAAAAGATTTTCTGTTTAAAATTTTTATTTTCGGGCAAATGGACTCACGAAAATAAAGATTTTAGGGGGGATATATTCAGAAAATCCTTAAAACAGATGCTCATGTCTGACTCCTGCTAGAGGAAGTGATAGAAAATTGCTAACACTTTGTATTTTCTTGCAAAAACAGAACACCAAAAAGAAATCGGGGTACCAAGCAACGACATGTCGGTAGATTCAGCTACACCGACGACTAAACTGCTGTTAGGGAGCAAAACATAATGTCTACACAAGAATTCTGGCTTTTCTCAGGCATTACGCACCTCAGTGGGTAACACGTTGCGGCATATGGCTTAATGGTCTTGAATCTTGCGTTGACAGATTGCCAAAGTCTGAAATTTCGGGTCTTTATATTGGTATTCCATTCGGAGGATATCATAGTTGTTCTTCTGCTGCATCCAGATACATGTTGACCTAGACGCTATGATATTCTTTTAAATAATAAGTGCCTTAAAAAAAGGCCAAACCCTTTCTAATAAGTGCCAAATTTTGGCCAAAACCCATAATAAGTGCCATTTTTGGCCAAAATCCTTAGATAGATTAGTTTGGTAACTCTGCTGTACGGTGGTACTGACCTGTTCACCGAACTATCTGTCTTAGCCCTCGATAGCTCTTGGGATCTCTGTTGTACGAAAGTACAGACCTGATCTCCGTCCTATCGTTGAAGAGAATGAAACCAATATACTCACCTGTTATGAAGAATCTTTGTGCATACCTTGATCGCGGGGGTATGTCCTGATGTGGGACTCACGGGGGCGTAATGATTCTATTCTCAATAGCTTGTGTGGGGGCCATCGAAGACTTGTCAATATTACCAAAAACATGATAAAAGCGCTCTCCGAAGGCATGTTGAAAGAAGGATGCATGGATTTAAGCGGACAAACATACTGGTAGTTTTTCTTGTGCTTTGGTTAGTAAATAATAATAGTAGTAATATATAAAGAATTTGGCAAGTGTTGGCAATATGATCTTCTGCAGGTAAGTTTGGTGAGCGTCGAATATTTCAAGGAAATTTGCATCAAAAGGATCCTCCCAGAGCAAGAAATTTGAAGTTTGGAGTCAAAATGGCCCAAATTTTAGCAAAATTGTGAATATTACGTAATAAATAATATTTTTAACATACTGGGCATGTTTTACGAGAAAGTTTGAAATCTACGAGCGAAATTAATAGATTTGGAAAATATCTCCAGAGGCAGCGAATTTAAGATACCAGCGAAATAGCAAATTCGCTGGCTATCAAATCTTCCGTATGTAAATAACCTCCAACCGTTATAATCCAATTTTTTTTTAAAGTTTTTCATCTTCTTCACTTGAAACCGAAAACTCTCCTTTATATTTCAAAATTTTCGCTCACAAGATTCATTTCCGATCAAAACCATCAGGTAATATCTAGTTTATCATTCATTCAATCATCGCTTTCACATCTTCATCTATTCGGATTAATGCTTTATGATGCAAGCAATGTGTGGGTTTCTTGTGTGATCGACACTATGTGTTTGGTTTGAGTCAAGGATCTGTTGTTGTTTGTGTTAAAATGCTACATGTATAATACCGAGTAAATCCAACATTTTAATGCTTGCACATGTCCTGATTTGTCCAAAACTCCTGTCTGATCTGTCGAATAATATCTGTTAGTGGTTTAAAAGGGTTTAAGAAGAAACATATGATGCCAGCGAATTTAATATGAACATAGCGAAGGTAGCGAAATTAACAAGGAATCTCAAAAGTCTCGAACGCGAGTTCGAGCAACCGGCAAAATGATCTATTTCGCTCGAATGCGATCTAGATCATTACCTTCGCTGGTAAATCGTTTTCAGAAACGAAACCATGTCTTCGCTAAGTTCGCTAGCGAATTTAGCGTGGTAAGGTTGCACTTGACCCGGACTTGATGCCAACACAAGCATAGTCGGTGAGCGAACTCAGCGATGACACGAGTATAGTCAGTCAGTGAAGACAGCGACGATGACCTATCTTCGTTGTTGATCTAGACTCCGGATCTCGATAACCGGCACCAGTCTGTCAGCGATGACAGCGAAGATGACCTATCATTGTTGTTGATCTAGACTCCGGATCGCGATGACTGGCACTAGCGAAGGCAAACCATGACCTGGCAGCGAAATTAAGCATAATTTTTTTTAATTTTTCAAATTCTTTTAATTCTTTTAATCAAACATTTAATATAATCTCTTTAATTTTTGTAAATACTGTTTTGTGCATAGTTTCTCGTGTAAATATCTATTTTAACTTGCCTCGTTTTTCGTGACATATGCAGTATGGTGAAGAACCTCGAGTGGGATAAAACGTTGAAACATAATCAAAGCAACAATCTAGATGAGGTACCTCAAGATTTTGAAGATGTAGCTAGATGGGTGCGTTCCAGCAGAATCGGTTATGCTGTGGAAACAGACGTTAAGGTTTACAAGATTCACATACGAGAATTCTGGGAGAACGCAAAACCTGAGACTATCAATAACAAAAGAGGGATAGCGTCAACGGTTCGCAACAAAAGTGTAGAGGTAACTGAAGACAGGATCCGCCAGGTTCTGAAGCTACTAGACAATGATCGAGATCCGTTAAGCCTGAGCAAAGATGATATTCTGGATGGTTTTCGAGGAATGGGTTATGCTGGAGATTACCGTCAAAAGAAAGAAATTAAGAGAGGAGGACTCACCAGAGACTGGAGATTCATCGTTCATGTCATTTCTATGAGTCTGGCACACCGAAAGGGTGGTTATGATGGTTTGAACTTGGAATGGTCGGCAGATATGCTGAATCTGTGTTTAAATCAGAAGTTTAATCTCTCTGGCTTAATATTCAACTATATGCTTGAAAATGTAAGTGGACCAACGTGGGCGATGTATCCAAGATTCGTTCAGATGCTGATCAATGACCAATACAAGGATCTTCCAAACGATGGAGATCTTTACAAGTTTCACGTCCCCACAAGCCGTCAGTACACTGAGATCAAGACTAATGAATGGGTGCTGTTGCATGACTGGATGTATCGAGCTGAGAGATTGCCTATAGTAAAGGAGGCTTATAGAAAGTACAAGGAAGCTGTTCGAGAAAAACAACAACGAGCTGCTCAAGCTCAAGCCGAAGCAGCTGCAAAAGAAGAGCGCCCGAAAGGAAAAAGGAAAGAAAAGCAGGCGGCTGAAGACGAACCACCAAAAAGAAAAGGGCACCGGAAAGCACTGAAAGATTTATGGGTGCAAGCATAAGGGCGGCCGAGTCAGAAGAACACCGCCAGCATATTAGAGATTTGAAAGAAATACACGCCTTGCAAGAAAAGGAGAAGAGAGAAAAGAGGTTCAAGCGAAAAGAGATATCAGCCTCAGAAAGACCAGAGACTGTGACCGAGGAAGTTCAATCGTTGAATGATTTCGTAGATGCAATTATTGTTGACCCCGATGAAGCCTCAGCCAGCAAGGGCCCCTCCAAAGTGTCTCCTGTGAAGCCAACGAGGGTTTCAAAGCCTCCAGTACCTCCACAAAGGGTTCGTCCCTTTCAAGAACTCTACGACAAACTGATCAAAGATACCGGTCCCTCAGTTGCCAAAGAAATCTGTCTGCTGAAGAATCAAGTAAACGACACGAACTTTCTGAGGGAAAAGATCAAGGATCAGAGGAAGAAAAACAAAGAAATGAATGCCTACATGGCTAAGCAATCCAAGTTCATCAGATTCCAGCAAGCGGGGTTGGAGAAAATGTATAGAATGATGAGAAACATGTGTGAGCAAATGAAAGTGAAACCCATGTTCTCCTTTGAAGAAATCTTCGACTTTGAGGGGTTCGTGGAAGAAGAAAATGCTCGAAAGGAAAAGGAGGCTGAAGCTAAGAAAAAGCGTTTAGAATCGGTCGAAAAGGTAACTGAGGGAAATGAAAGTGATGAAGAGGCAGTGGATCGAGATGATATGCCGGCCAAATTCCTCGAATGGGGTCTTGAAGAAGAAGTTCTCTATGAACAAGAAAATGGAAAAACCTTCTCTCCTGAGCACCCTGAATGGTTCAAGAAAGAGAGAGAATGACTCCCAGACTTTTATCAAGTAATAACAGTAGAAAAGAGTGAAGCTACTGACAAGATCATCAGCTGGATGTACGACAATCTTCGCGGAATGTTTATGGTGAAAAGACGTGGTGGAGTAATCCAGTATTTCCAGACCGGATTTGATCTTTTCACACTTCCCAGGTGGGATCTGCGGGAACTTGGTCGTCTGGACATATTAAACCCAGAAGAAAGAGGAATCGGGAGGGATTTCGAGCGGATAATTGCCAAAGAAAGCAACAAGGGCTTCCCTAATCATGCTCCGCAGCGTCCAAGACGCAGAGTTTCAAAACAACCATTGATCCAGTAACCGGAAAGGGAAAAGTGACGTTGGTGATCAACCCTGCCAAAGTTGTCATGAGGATCAAGCTTCCTGAAGAAGTTCCTGTCGCCCTCAATGATTTTAAGAAATGGTTTTACGACAGCGGGACTGGTGAAGCTGTAATAAGATCCAAAGAAAATGTGGATATTCGGGATCCGATGGATGTTTTTATGTTTGGGCTCTCAGATCTAACAGTGTTGAACGCTAGTCGTATAAACGTAGGAGCTGGTAATGCAAACATGGAGGAGGCAGCGTTATTTCAGAGAGCGGTAGAGCGAGCCTGGAAGTTGAAAAGGGAAATGTTGGATCTGGTAGACAAGATTAAGAAGAGGAAAGAAACTGATGAAAAGAAGAAGGAAGCAAGGAAGAAGAAGAAGAAACATGAACGCAAGAAAGAAAAATCTTCCGCTTTAACAACTGAACCCACCACAACATCACCGCCTCCGGCCTCATCCACATATGAGGCCACTATGGAGGATCAACCAATTTGTGAAGCTGTAATTACTCAAGAAATTCAAACTGCGCCAATCGAGACCGAGGCACCACCAGAAACGACAACGAATGAAGAAAATCCAACAGAGCCTGAAAAGCCAGCTACAGAGAATCCAGCGGTACCAACTGAAGAATGAAAAGACAAGTACGCAACGATCTAGGGGGGATATTGTTAGAACTTTTGAGATCGTTGATACTTGTGCTGAATTAGTTTTAGTCATAGTTTGTAGCTATTTTGAATGTACAAGGGCTTATTTTGTAATTCTCTAGAAGTTAGGTTCCTGACCTAGTGTAGATAAGATTCCAGCAAATTTATAAATTTGCTGGCTAATCAGGAACACTATAAATAGCCCAAGCATTGTAACCATGTCAAGCTTTTGGCTCTTGAATGAATATTGGTGTTGTTACATTCTAGTGTTGATCTTGTGCTCAAATCTGATATCCAAGGTGTTTTATTGCTTTATCTTATTGTTTGGATTCAATACAACACTTGTTGTATTCATTAATCCATTAGCTTCACCTTCATCTTTGATCTTTCTTAACTTTTCATAGCTGAAACACCTAATCAATAGGTGTTTTGGGTTTAAACAACCAACCACTGTGATCCGGATTGATTTTGGGATCTACATGCTTATCTCAAAACTTTTGAAGCCAAAAGAAAAGGAGTATAAACATAAAACACTTATGAGTCCAAAGTTGGGTAAACAATGGTCATCATGCAACTGTGTGCATTCATCAATACATGAATTGTTCAGGTAACAATGGCATCTCCAGTGATTGACCTTAAAAGAAGAATTTACAATCAATTGACAAGAAAATGATCCCAAACAGTGGTCAAAATAACTTGAGAATGATATGATCATGAGCTTATTTGGAAAGTTACCAGATCCTTTTGATGATATTTTCAAAATTTTTACAAATTTTTTTTAAATAAAACCAGATATATTATTGTTTTTATATATAATATATTTTACTTTTACCCCTTTTTGATAGTAAAAAGTTCATCTCTGGTCAGGATGCAATTTTCTTATTTTTGTGTGAAATTACTATTCCTAAAACAGATCAAAAGGAAATGGTACACATGTCAAGGTCATGTTAAGCTCAAGTTTGTTTATCACAGAACAAAAATTGATTGTAAATTGATTTTGAACTACTGAGATACTCATGTTCTAGTTCAAAGAATTAGACACAAATGAGTAGCCTTAGTAAAGAAGTTTTCATCATCTGGAATGCTGAGCCACTGTCAGGAATAATGAACATGTGGCAAAACCTTGAACAAAGATTTCTGAGATAACTGCTGGCAATTTAAACTTGATAATATACATCTAAAATGTATTTTATTAAGCATAGCATTTCTGGAGCTCAACAGATGTTGGACATGATATTGTGTTTACACAAGACAAAATCAATTTCTACATCTGAACAAGCAGATGCTAACATTAGTTGTCAAAAGTTAAAACACTGCTGCACCAACAGTTGTTGTACTAATATTTTCTACCACTGTTTTCCCTTAACTGCTGCCGTGTTTCAAACATCTATCTTCTAAAGTCTGTCCACTGCTGAAAGTCAACCCCTGCTCTTTCATTTTCTTGATAAGCACTGTTGTGCAAAATCAGTGTTCTATCCACTGATATGCTATCCACTGATGTAGTAAAAGCATCCACTGATGGTAAAAATCACCCGCTGCTCCATTTATTACCGTTCTAACCACTGATGTTTGTTTCTTCAGTGGCTCCCAAAACAACTATTCTCCATTATTTACTTTTCCATCAGGGGCTGGCACGTGGTCAGCTTTTTAGCCGTCAGATTGTTATAACCGCTGCCACATAAGCATTCACTTTTTCCCTAAAATAAAACCCTGATTAAACCTAAACAGGGGCTCACACTGTCGAATTAAATTCCAAAAATTTTCTTCTCAAAGCAGTTTCCCACTTTTCTTCACAAAACTTTCTTCGATCTTCCTCATCAAAAATGAGGAGATCAAAATCGAAGTTAAAATCAAAATCATCTTCTTCCTCCGCTCCTACAGACGCCACTCAAATGGCTGCTGAAACCATTGAAATCTCACTCAAATCTCCTCACATTTATTTGGGTCTACTCACAAAACCCACTTCCACAAACACCTTTGATTCCATCATCGACACCATATCTGCATCAAAGTATAAAACTTTGCTTACAGTAGATGCTCCCATTTATCAAGAAACCCAGAGAGAGTTTTAGAAAAATGCCACTCTTGAAAAACAAGATAACGTCATCAAAGCCATAAACTCCTCAATAAAGCGTAAAACCATCCAAATCACTCCGCAATCTATTTCAGAAGTCTTCAAACTCGATGACCAGAAAGGTAAAACTTCCTTCTCTAAAACCGAGTTGAAGAATGATTTCTTAAACAGGGGGTATGCAGAACAACCAAAAAGGGATACCTTACAAAAAGGCTATTTTCCTTCTGCACCCAGATTTTTATTTCACACACTTTTGATGTGTGCCTCTAATAAAACAACATCTTTCAATGACATACCATTCAAAATCTAATGTCTGGGATATGCTATTTTAAGAAATAAAGATTACAATTACTCCCAGGAGATTTTTAATGACATGGTAAAAAATGTTGACAGCAAAGCATTTCTGCTCTTTCCACGATTTCTAAGCTACTATTTTGAACAAAAATTTGAAAAGAAAGATGCAGATTTGCTCAAACAAGGTTCTCCTTTTAAAATAAATGGTTTAACGCCGGAAACATTCTCTAGAATGATGGCACCAATAAAAACAAAAGCAGAGGTACCTGAGCAGAATTTAGCAGATGAAACTGCTCCTCAGGTATCGGCTGCTGAGCCCACTACTCCAGGTGATCAAAGCAGCACACCCACTGTTTTGAAACCCACACCTGCCACCACTAAAATAACCATAAAGAAAACATCCAGAAAACCCACCAAACCCAAAACAAAGGCACCTCTGGAAGATGAGATCCCAGAGTCAATGCCAGTGACAGCACAAAAGTCACCAATAACCACTGCTGCTACTTCCTCACAGCAGATGGAAGAAAGATCTCAACCCTTGCCTCAAACTGTGACAACTCGAGTTTCCAAGATTTCCATCTTCGCGCTAATTGCACGTTAACTGTTTAAGTTGTTAGTTGACACGAATTGTTTGTTTCACAACTGTACACGTTGTAATATGTTAAATCGTATTATGACTGATATATTATATCCGGTGTGCCATTAAGTGTGTTTTATTTATATTGGTGTGCATCATAATGTGTGTATAAATGTTGATGTGTAAATAACGTGCTGGTATTGATGATGTGTTTGTATAATTAAGAACAGCACAAAATAATGGAGCATGACCGAAATCACCCTCTAGCCGAAAACCCCCACCCACGAAATCACCTCCATCCGAAAACACCTCCTTCACGAAACACCTTAGTGTTTTCGTCAACTTTTGGTCAGCAAAAATCAAATGGGCTTTAGGCCCAGTACGATTAGTTATAGATATCTGGATTCAACCCTTTACGTGAAACTTTTAATTAACAAACCCTATTTTCCCCTCACTTGTGGTACGACAGCAGCAGGTCTATACCCCCCCCCTTCACTCGCAATCTGTTCTTCATCAATAACTCTTGATCGGTATGTTTCCTCATGGTACCATGTTAGACGTAGTGATGCTATTTATGCTAGATTTGTGAATGTGTGATCGATACATGTTAGATATTATATGAATTGCAAAAGACTGCTACATGCTAATGACTGTGAATCAAGAACATATAGATTTCTGAATATTGTTGTCTTGATTCGGTTTCCTTTGATTATATATTATTTCTGTTATAGGGGTATGATGCTTAATCTTGTAATCATATGTAGATATAATCGTGATACCACTAGAATTATACATGACCAGAATCTGTTGTAGTGATTGCTCATCAATTTGACCCAAGTAAATGTTTAAATCGATACAACTGATTTGAATGTAAATGATATAGATTGCTTGTGTATAAAGGGCGGCCCAATTACATAACTAGGCTATGAGTGCTTGTGTGGACTGATGTCTTTTTATGCATGAAATTAAGATGTGTTTCCCTAAGTCAATGCATATGCTTTCATTATTACTAGATAATTAGATGGTTGCATACTTATAAGTGGTAGATAATGATGAGATAAGAATGGATGACTTTGAATATGTAAACGGCAGCCATGTAGCCTCATCAAACCATGTGCACATTCTAAAAGTAAGTGAAGGCCATGTGAATTAGTAAATGTGATCTTATCTAATCATATGCACATTCCAAACATAATGTCAGAATAGTCAAAAGTGCTAGTTCATAGTTTACTAGTATGAAGGACATATGATTATAGTCTATTAAATTAGCACATGCAAGATTTGAATGATTTGGGTTTCTTTGTTTGTAACTGTTAGTAATGATGATCAGTTAACCCACGAATACACAAGGTTCAGACGAAAACACTTGTGTATTCGTCACATCCTAGATACAACGAAAACCAAAGGGTTTCGTCCAAAAATGACTTCGCCATGCATGTGATTTCGTTCAATGTTTCTCACGCTAGTACTGTTAGTTATATAACTGTCTTAGTTATTAACACTGTTAGTTGTTAAGCATGTTAACTTTGTTAAACTATCTAACTCAATTAAGTTGAGCGCGTAACGCAGTTAGTTACTAGTTCTGTTAGAGGTTAACTTTGTCAACAGTGTAACCTAGTTGGTATATGTTAAACTTGCTAACCCTGTTAAAGTGCGTTATTGGTTAACCACATTAGATTGTATGAACTGCATGATATTGACTTACTGCCTACATGATACATGATGTTAACTGCCAAGCACACTTTGTGTCATAAACTTCATACGAAACTTTACGAACTTGAACTGATTGAGAATACATACCTGATATAGGACTTGATTGATTTCTTGTGAGCATAGTTTGGCATACCGAGCAAACCAAGGTGAGTTCACACAGCCAAGGCATGGGATTCCCGGGTTGGGAATTGGGTTGGAAGATTTGAAAGGGATAATTACTCGTACTTACACTATTGCTAGACTATATACCATCGTCCTCAGGTTAGTCAGGACACTTACGTAAAACCTACGTAAACTAGTATCTACCACTGTCTCCCGGGTCGGGAGGACACTTACGTAAAACCTACGTAAACTCATACCGACTACTGTCTTCCGGGTCGAAAGGACACTTACGTAAAACCTACGTAAACCCCACGCGTACCACTGTCCTCGGGGAAGGGCACTCACGTAAAACCTACGTGACCTTGTACGTATTCCTGTTCTCGGATTAAGAAGAACACATGGTTACAATAGTCTAGTAAGGATAAACATGGGAAGCCCCCATTAGCAATAAATATAACCATGGGAAACCCCCACTATTAGTACATACATACGTGGGAAGCCCCCACTAAATGAACATACGAATTACTGCTACGAACTTACTTTCTGTGAACTCGCTCAACTAGTTGTTGACTCTCTGCTGCATGCCTTGCAGGACCTTAGGTACATATGGAGCTTGCACAGGGAGGAGCAAGTCGTTGTGGACAAGGATTGTGAATGCTATGATTGAACGTTATGACATTACATACTTATTTATGATTAGGCTTTTACTTATTTGCTTCCGCTAAACGTTGAACTATTACTTATGTTTTGAACACCTTTCATATGGATGGGTTTGGTTTAATGACATTTACTTTTACTATATACATTGTTCTATATGATTGGTGGCTTGATCCTGGTCAGTCACGCTCCCAAGCGGTAGTACTCCGCTTGTGGATTTTGGGGGTGTGACAGATTGGTATCAGAGCCATTGGTTATAGAGAACTTGGTTTTAATATGGGAAAACGTTTTTATTAAAACCAGACTATAACCAGAACAGTGCTCTCAACGATCCACAACGACGCTTCGCTCCACGTGCAAGACTCAACATCCTAGGTAATACGGTTTGTGTTTATTGCCTACATGCTAGAATTACATAGAACTTTGCTCGTGGTATGCTTAGATTACATTACTTGCTATGCGTCATTACATGAGAACACCTATGTGCTTACACTCCTCTATCATCGCACTACTCGCGAACCATTCTCACTTATTCTACTTTTACTATGAAGATCATGTCTGGACGTGTGAACATGACTCAAGCCCAGTTGACGGCTCTTATCAATGAACAAGTAGCTGCGGCACTTGCAGCCGCACAAGCAGGTAGTATACCCTGCGGATGTGATTCACACTAGGATCTTTAGATCCTACATTAACTCTTGTGTTTAACTTTGTCCTATTTGTACACAATAGGTCAACACGCCCCACAACCTGTCTGCACATTCAAGAACTTCATGGACTGTCGTCCAAGCACATTCAGTGGCACAGAGGGAGCAGTGGGACTACTCCATTGGTTCGAAAAGCTTGAGTCGGTATTTGAAATGTGTGAATGCCCTGAGGATCGCAGGGTGAAGTACGCCACTGGCACGCTGGAAGGAATTGCGCTAACTTGGTGGAACGCGCAAGTTCAGATTTTAGGGTTGGCAGCTGCTAACGCCACCCTTGGAACGATTTCAAGGAACTTATCAAGAGGGAATACTTCACACGGGATGACATCCACAAGTTGGAAGATGAGTTTTACCATCTGAAAATGATAGGGTCGGAAATCGAAGCTTACACGAAACGGTCGAACGAACTGGCCATCTTGTGTCCAACCATGGTGGACCCTCCGATCAAGCGCATTGAGTTGTACCTCAAGGGTCTAGCATCAGAAATTTAGAGCCATGTGACATCGGCTAATCTCGACAATATCCAAGACATTCAGCGTCTTGCTCGTCGCCTCACAGATCAGGTGGTGGAACAGAACAAGTTGCCCAAACGTATCAGCGCTACTACTGCTACCACATCAGCCGCTACTCCTACTACCCCCAGTGACAACAAAAGAAAGTGGGAGGGGGATTCTAGCAAGGGTTCAGCAACAGTTCAGTCTCAGGCTCAACAGCAGAAGACTGATCACTACCAGAGTCCTAGTCAGCAATCTTCTGGTGGTCACAGGCAGAAAAGGTATCAAGGATCTCACCCCAAGTGTCACAACTGTAACAGGCATCACAGCGGCCAGTGCAACAAGGGTCGTTGCCAAAGGTGTCTCAAGATGGGTCACGAGGCCAAAGACTGTAGGAGTCCACGGCCTGCGAATCAGAACCAGCAACTGCAATTACCAGCTCCACAAAACCCGCAGCAGCAGCAACAACGGGGCAACAGGGGATGTTTTCAGTGTGGGGCTGAAGGTCATTTCAAGCGTGATTGCCCCCAGTTAAACCAGAACCAGAATCGCAACAACAACAACAACCAAGGCAATGGTAACAACAACGGTGGGAACAATAACGGCAATGAAGCTAGGGGTCGTGCTTTTGTGTTGGGTCGAGGTGACGCAAGGAACGATCCTAACGTAGTCATGGGTAAGTTTCTTCTCGACGACTTTTACGTTACTGTTTTGTTTGATTCGGGTGCGGATACAAGTTATGTGTCTCTTAATGTCAGTCAAATGTTAAAACGTGCACCCACTCACTTAAACACCAAACATGTCGTAGAGTTAGCTAATGGTAAAGGTCTAGAGGCCACACATAGTTCAAGGTTGTAATCTTATCCTCGCTGGTCAGACGTTCCCTATCGACCTCATTCCTATAGTTCTGGGCAGCACCTATAGCTCGCGCACCATATCGCTTAGCTCCATCAGAATTGGAAGAACTATCGACGCAGCTACAAGAACTCTTGGATAATGGATTTATCCGACTTAGCTCTTCGCCTTGGGGAGCTCCGGTGTTATTCGTGAAAAAGAAGGACGGTACCTTCAGGATGTGCATAGATTACCTGGAACTCAACAAGGTGACGGTGAAGAACCGTTACCCTCTTCCACGTATAGACGACTTATTCGACCAGTTGCAAGGGTCGAGTTACTACTCCAAGATAGACTTGAGGTCAGGTTACCATCAGCTGAGAGTCCGAGATGAGGACGTCTCCAAAACCGCTTTCAGAACTCGCTACGGTCACTACGAGTTTCTTGTCATACCATTCGGGTTAACGAACGCGCCTGCCGTATTAATGGGTCTGATGAACAGGGTGTGCAAGCCGTACTTAGACAAGTTTGTGATTGTCTTCATCGACGACATTCTGATTTACTCCAAGAGTCAGGAGGAACACGAGCAGCACTTACGTCTTATCTTGGAACTTCTTCGAAAGGAACAACTGTACGCCAAGTTTTCTAAATGCAACTTCTGGCTTCGTGAAGTCCATTTCTTAGGCCACGTGGTAAACAAGGATGGGATTCATGTTGATCCATCCAAGGTAGATTCGATCAGGAACTGGCCTGCACCGCGTACACCAACGGAAATACGCCAATTTTTGGGTTTGGCGGGTTATTACAGACGATTCATCAAAGACTTCTCGAAGATCGCGCAACCACTTACACTACTGACACAGAAAGGTGACACCTACCGTTGGGGTAATACTCAGGAAACTGCTTTTCAGCACTTAAAGGATAGACTTTGCAGTGCACCTATCCTCCCATTGCCAGAGGGCACAGACGACTTCGTGGTTTACTGTGATGCATCCATCCAGGGTCTTGGATGTGTGTTAATGCAGCGCGACAAAGTCATTGCTTACACTTCGCGCCAACTCAAGGTTCATGAACGGAACTACACGACGCACGACTTAGAGCTGGGAGCTGTTGTTTTCGCGCTCAAGATATGGCGACACTACCTGTACGGTACCAAGTGCACTATCTACACCGATCACAGGAGTCTCGAGCATATCTTCAAGCAGAAGGAATTGAACATGCGTCAACGTCGATGGGTTGAACTACTGAATGATTACGAACGCGCTATCAAGTACCATCCAGGCAAAGCCAATGTTGTGGCTGACGCTCTCAGTCGAAAAGATACTCTACCTAGGCGTGTACGAGCTTTGCAGCTCACTATTCAGTCTGATCTTCCTGCACAAATACGAAATGCTCAGGTAGAAGCATTGAAACCAGAAAATGTCAAGGCTGAAGCCTTACGCGGATCAAGGCAACGATTAGAACAGAAGGAAGACGGTGCCTACTATGTAACAGGACGTATTTGGGTTCCACTTTATGGCGGTTTACGAGAACTTGTGATGGATGAAGCTCACAAGTCTCGCTACTCGGTACATCCAGGTTCGGATAAAATGTCTCACGACATCAAAACAACGTATTGGTGGCCTAGTATGAAGGCCCACATCGCTACCTATGTCAGCAAGTGCTTGACCTGTGCAAGAGTCAAGGCAGAATATCAGAAACTAGCAGGCTTACTTCAGCAACCAAAGATACTACAGTGGAAATGGGAGGAAATTTCCATGGATTTTGTTACAAGCCTACCTAGATCTCAGCGTGGGAACGACACTATTTGGGTGATCGTGGATCGACTCACCAAGTCTGCTCATTTCCTGGCAATCAAAGAAACATACAAGTTTTCCACACTAGCAGATATATACTTGAAAGAAGTAGTCTCAAGGCACGGGGTGCCCACCTCTATCATTTCGGATCGCGATGCACATTTCACGTCAGAACTATGGCAAGCAATGCATAAGGCTTTTGGCTCTCGGTTAGATATGAGCACGGCTTACCACCCTCAGACGGATGGGCAGTCTGAGCGCACGATTCAAACTCTAGAAGACATGCTTCGGGCATGTGTCATCGATTTCGGCAACAGCTGGGAAAAACATCTCCCTTTGGTGGAGTTCTCATACAACAACAGTTATCACACCAGCATACAAGCCGCTCCATTCGAGGCATTGTACGGGCGTAAATGCCGGTCACCTCTCTGTTGGGCAGAGGTGGGGGATAGTCAAATCACGGGTCCAGAACTTATAGTGGACACCACGGAAAAGATTGCACAAATACGACAACGTATGGCGGCAGCTCGCGACCGTCAGAAAAGCTACGCGGATAAGCGTAGGAAGCCATTGGAATTTCAGGTCGGGGACCGGGTTTTACTCAAAGTCTCACCCTGGAAGGGTGTGGTTCGCTTTGGCAAACGGGGCAAACTCAATCCGCGGTATGTTGGACCGTTTGAAATTGCAGAAAGAATAGGCAAAGTGGACTACAGACTAAACTTACCAGCGGAACTCGGTGCAGTTCACAATGTTTTGCACGTGTCGAATCTGAAGAAGTGCCTGTCAGATGAGACCCTCATAGTTCCTCTAAAGGAGCTCTCTATCGACGAGCGGTTGCAGTTCGTCGAGGAACCTGTTGAAATCACGGACTAGGACGTTAAGGTCCTCAAGAACACGAGAATCCCTCTTGTTCGAGTTCGTTGGAATTCCCGTCGCGGCCCAGAATTCACCTGGGAGCGTGAAGATCAAATGAAACTCAAGTATCCTTAATTATTCAAAAACAGTACAACCACTACTGAGGCTGAAGCTACCACAGAATTTCGGGACGAAATTCCAGATCAACGGGGGGAGGATGTGACACCCCAGGAAAACCAGTAAATGATACAACTTACCTAGCTTCCTCAGTGAGTACATACCAAATTTCGGGACGAAATTTCTTTCAAGTTGGGGATAATGTGACAACTCGAGTTTCCAAGATTTCCATCTTCGCACTAATTGCACGTTAACTGTTTAAGTTGTTAGTTGACACGAATTGTTTGTTTCACAACTGTACACGTTGTAATATGTTAAATCGTATTATGACTGATATATTATATCCGGTGTGCCATTAAGTGTGTTTTATTTATATTGGTGTGCATCATAATGTGTGTATAAATGTTGATGTGTAAATAACGTGCTGGTATTGATGATGTGTTTGTATAATTAAGAACAACACAAAATAATGGAGCATGACCGAAATCACCCTCTAGCCGAAAACCCCCACCCATGAAATCACCTCCATCCGAAAACACTTCCTTCACGAAAACACCTTAGTGTTTTCGTCAACTTTTGGTCAGCAAAAATCAAATGGGCTTTAGGCCCAGTACGATTAGTTATAGATATCTGGATTCAACCCTTTACGTGAAACTTTTAATTAACAAACCCTATTTTCCCCTCACTTGTGGTACGACGGCAGCAGGTCTATACCCCCCCCCTTCACTCGCAATCTGTTCTTCATCAATAACTCTTGATCGGTATGTTTCCTCATGGTACCATGTTAGACGTAGTGATGCTATTTATGCTAGATTTGTGAATGTGTGATCGATACATGTTAGATATTATATGAATTGCAAAAGACTGCTACATGCTAATGACTGTGAATCAAGAACATATAGATTTCTGAATATTGTTGTCTTGATTCGGTTTCCTTTGATTATATATTATTTCTGTTATAGGGGTATGATGCTTAATCTTGTAATCATATGTAGATATAATCGTGATACCACTAGAATTATACATGACCAGAATCTGTTGTAGTGATTGCTCATCAATTTGACCCAAGTAAATGTTTAAATTGATACAACTGATTTGAATGTAAATGATATAAATTGCTTGTGTATAAAGGGCGGCCCAATTACATAACTAGGCTACGAGTGCTTGTGTGGACTGATGTCTTTTTATGCATGAAATTAAGATGTGTTTCCCTAAGTCAATGCATATGCTTTCATTATTACTAGATGATTAGATGGCTGCATACTTATAAGTGGTAGATAATGATGAGATAAGAATGGATGACTTTGAATATGTAAACGGCAGCCATGTAGCCTCATCAAACCATGTGCACATTCTAAAAGTAAGTGAAGGCCATGTGAATTAGTAAATGTGATCTTATCTAATCATATGCACATTCCAAACATAATGTCAGAATAGTCAAAAGTGCTAGTTCATAGTTTACTAGTATGAAGGACATATGATTATAGTCTATTAAATTAGCACATGCAAGATTTGAATGATTTGGGTTTCTTTGTTTGTAACTGTTAGTAATGATGATCAGTTAACCCACGAATACACAAGGTTCAGACGAAAACACTTGTGTATTCGTCACATCCTAGATACGACGAAAACCAAAGGGTTTCGTCCAAAAATGACTTCACCATGCATGTGATTTCGTTCAATGTTTCTCACGCTAGTACTGTTAGTTATATAACTGTCTTAGTTATTAACATTGTTAGTTGTTAAGCATGTTAACTCTGTTAAACTATCTAACTCAATTAAGTTGAGCGCGTAACGCAGTTAGTTACTAGTTCCGTTAGAGGTTAACTTTGTCAACAGTGTAACCTAGTTGGTATATGTTAAACTTGCTAACCCTGTTAAAGTGCGTTATTGGTTAACCACATTAGATTGTATGAACTGCATGATATTGACTTACTGCCTACATGATACATGATGTTAACTGCCAAGCACACTTTGTGTCATAAACTTCATACGAAACTTTACGAACTTGAACTGATTGAGAATACATACCTGATATAGGACTTGATTGATTTCTTGTGAGCATAGTTTGGCATACCGAGCAAACCAAGGTGAGTTCACACAGCCAAGGCATGGGATTCCCGAGTTGGGAATTGGGTTGGAAGATTTGAAAGGGATAATTACTCGTACTTACACTATTGCTAGACTATATACCATCGTCCTCAGGTTAGTCAGGACACTTACGTAAAACCTACGTAAACTAGTATCTACCACTGTCTCCCGGGTCGGGAGGACACTTACGTAAAACCTACGTAAACTCATACCGACTACTGTCTTCCGGGTCGGAAGGACACTTACGTAAAACCTACGTAAACCCCACGCGTACCACTGTCCTCGGGGAAGGGCACTCACGTAAAACCTACGTGACCTTGTACGTATTCCTGTTCTCGGATTAAGAAGAACACATGGTTACAATAGTCTAGTAAGGATAAACATGGGAATCCCCCATTAGCAATAAATATAATCATGGGAAACCCCCACTAATAGTACATACATACGTGGGAAGCCCCCACTAAATGAACATACGAATTACTGCTACGAACTTACTTTCTGTGAACTCGCTCAACTAGTTGTTGACTCTCTGCTGCATGCCTTGCAGGACCTTAGGTACATATGGAGCTTGCACAGGGAGGAGCAAGTCGTTGTGGACAAGGATTGTGAATGCTATGATTGAACGTTATGACATTACATACTTATTTATGATTGGGCTTTTACTTATTTGCTTCCGCTAAACGTTGAACTATTACTTATGTTTTGAACACCTTTCATATGGATGGGTTTGGTTTAATGACATTTACTTTTACTATACACATTGTTCTATATGATTGGTGGCTTGATCCTGGTCAGTCACGCTCCCAAGCGGTAGTACTCCACGTGTGGATTTTGGGGGTGTGACACAAACTCCTCCTGCATCCTCACAAAAGGATCAGGTTGTTAATACAGGGACCCCACAATATGAAGCCCTGGACCCACTCGGATCCATCTTCCACAGTCCTAATCCCAAGGACATATCTCTTTCAACCCCTTTACCCTCACCCCCCACATTACCACAATCCATGATACCCTTGTTGCATACAGTTGGTATTACTCAGACACAAACCAGTTCCTCTCAAACACCTATCACTGAGAGTATACTCCCACAAGTGACTGGGTCTGATGTTGATATCTCTGTTATCCCTGCAACAACTGAGGAGGTTACACTGCAGGAATTACAAGTAATTCCTGTCAGTAGTTCAAGTGGAGCAGCCACTACAAATGTTGAACCCACTGGTTTGCCTTTGGACAGTGGTTACATTCATAAGACTCCCTTGAAGGCAATTTCTTCAATAACACCACTGAGAACCACCATTGAGCTTGTTTTAACTACTGGCAACATCAAAAGGTTATCAAGTGCTGAAGAAAGAAGTCCCTAGTACCGAGAACAAGGGGCATCAATGGCTAACTTTTGGGACTCTGTTCCTAAGTCTCACATTGGTACAACCACTGCTGGTGGGGATTCAGATGATCCTGTTAATTCGGGTGATGATTCAAAATATCAGGAATTGACGGGCAGGGTTGAAAACCTGGAAACCTCAGTTACTGAGATAAAGGATATGGTGCAGCAGCTGTTAAAAGCTCAGAAAGCCCAATCCACTGCTGCTCCAGCTCAAGCATCTGCACAACAGGCACCTGCTGCAAATGGGTTATGGAACATGTTCCAACCACTGCTTGAAAGACAAAAGCAGATGGCAGATCAGCAGCATGCCATACATGTTCAAAAGCTGACAAATATGGTGGAATCAAGGTTCAAAGATACTCAGGCAGATATCAAAGCTATCAAGGCTCACATTCAAAGTGCCTCTGGAAAAGTTCCCTCCACTGTTCTCTTCATGAATGAACCCTTCCCAGATAATGCCAAAAAGGGGGAGAAGATCAAGTGGAAGAAAAAGGGAATTGATGATGGTATATACATTAAGCCAGAAAATAGCCAAACCAAAACTGTAGTATCAACACACACCACATCAACACACACCACATCAAAAAAAACCACCACAACTACTGCTCCACCATCATCTGTGTCTACAGCACCAAAACCAACATCACCATCACAAACAGCCACCCCATCATCACCTCCTGCCAAAAAGAAGAAGACAGTAGATGTTACAACATCTGCTGTAATGACAACAGTGGTTGAAACACCAGTTGTTCCAACTACTGTTAGTCAGTCACTCATCACCACTCAAACCCCTGCCATCACAACCCTTGCTCAAAAGAAGAAGACATATGCTGACATATCAGTAGTTGTAATGACAACAGCAGTTGAAACACCAGTTGTTTCAACCACTGTTAGTCAACTATCCACCACTGCTCTCACCTTTCTTACATCACAACCAAAGCTCTTCACCAGAAAAAGAAAGCCAATCTCTGCCGATGAGGACATACATGATCCTAATGCTGCAAAATATCCACTGGAACTAGAAGCTATCAAAAATGAGATGAGGCAGTTCTATACTGAGGAAGATCCCAAAAAGAAGATTCCCCTCACTCATAGGCTATATGGCACCAGAGGATATGGATGATTATCTCAAGCTCAAGGAAAGGCAAGCTAAAATAAGAGCTAAAGTTGAAAGTGAAGGTCTAAGTGACGAGGCCATTGCTGAAAAACTGGAATTCTTCCTCTCAAAAGTGAAGCAGATGGAAGAATTTGCACAAGAACTGAACAAAGAAAAGGCTGATCAACGAAATAAATTAAGAAAAGAATACCTAGCCTATATCATGAAAGAAAAATTCTACCCTGCTGAAGAAAACCAGTTTGAAGAATGGCCAATAGCTGCTTTAAAGCATGAGGCAGAGAGGATTGATAAAATCAAGAATGATCCTAAAAAGAAGAAGAATACTCCGAATTGGAGTAAATACAAAAAGCTCATTGCTGACTTAACTGCTGAGTACAAAAGAAAGAAAAAGGAGCTAGTGGATGCAAAAATGGATACTGCTAAAGCCATATCAAAATGGTCAAAGCAGCAGACTGATGAAGCCTATGAAAGGCTGAAGCAAAGGAAGATAACTGTATCAGGCACTTCAAAGAAACGTAAACAAATGATGAAGCTTGAACAACAGATAGAAAACCTCAAAACGCTGTTCAAATCAGCAGATAATCCTATTCTTGTGACAAACCAAGAAGAAGGAAAACAGCTGTCAAGTGAAGAGGTCAAAGAAAAGGAAGCTGAGTACTTCAATGATACCATCATGAAAATGGGTCTAAAAGAAGAGACTTCAGCAAAACTTCAAAACCTCATTAAGGAGGTATTAACTAAACCTGCATCACCAAACACTTCGACAGGCATGACAGACATTGAGAGGCAAGAGCTGATCGAAAGAGAGACTGCAGAAGACATAGCTGCAGCAAACAATGTTATTGAGATGGCCTTCAAAAGAATGTCTGAAAGTCTGCAAGTTTTCACAAGGCCAACATCTCGAAACTCATCTGGAAATAACTCTCTCCCAAGAAACCCGTCTGGATAAAAAGTACTAAAGTGGATGTCTGATCAAAAGACCCACGTACTGACCTTGTTCAGATCCAATGGCGAAGTGAAGTACATATCAAGGAAAGAAGCACTAGGCCTTAGTGTTGAAGATTTGCAGTCTCTCTTTGAACTTACACTGTGTAGGGATGAAGATGACTTGAGTTCCAAGGAATTTGAAGAAGAATTTAAAAGGCAAGTGATGAAACAATGGTTAATCAGGCAGGGTTAACACACTGGTCTCGTCAAGAAGGGTTAATCCCTTCCTCTTGAGGATCGCTGGTTGGATCGCCTGCTGGTTGATCTCCTGCACAAGGAAACAAACCGTGACTCGAAACAAGGAGGATGGGGTGGGGGGGTGCTCCTTGTTACCACTCTCCGGCGTGAGAATCAGTAATCTGCCTGGGAAGCAAAGTATGATAGTAGTAGTAGTGAGAGAGTTGTCAAGAGATACCTCAAACCTGGTTTGGGGTTGGTATTTATAGCCGAGGAGTGAAGGAGAAGGTGGATGGATAGATTGACGGCATGCTGCACCTTTGCAGGTGTGTCAGGCATGTCAGCTGTGGAGGTGACGCCACGTCAGTCTGTCGCTTACGTAGACCTGACAGGCGGCTGCCATTGGTGCTACTTGTTTTGTGGTGTCAGTCCCACTTACTGAGTGCACAGGATGCGGTGCGGGCCGCATCGATGTTTGCGGTAACTGTAGACGTTCCGGCGTCTCACTCTTTGATCAAGAAATACGCGAGATGCGGTGCCAAGCCGCATCATCGTCCGTGGTGACTGTTGCTGTTATCCAGCTCCCTTGTATTGATAGAAGTGTTCACTGGATGCGGTGCTAGGCCGCATCGCTATGAACGCTTCCGTTTTCATACACCAGATGCGGTGCCAGCCGCATCACTATACTGTTCTTATATTCCAGGTAAGTCCTCCTCCATCATTGGGCAGATTGGATTCAACCACTGTGTCGGCGCGTTCCCGCACGGACACAGGTAGGTTGTTAGCTAGTGGGGGTTTTGATAAGGGTAATGGTCACTCGCGGTCGATGCTGACGCGAGATCTGGGACCATACCCCTTCAAGTCCCCCAGTCTAGTGTTGCTGCCATATGCAAGTTGCAAGTGGGAGGAGTACTGGACTATGGTATCTAGAAGGTAGTTTGGAGTCTGGAGAAGATCCTAGGCCATGTAGATGGTCTTTGCTCTTTGTAAATCAAGCTGGAAATCTGGAAGGGTCATGTGATGCCTCTTCCGTACCGGTGAGAATGTTTCGTCTGATGCGAAATTCTCAGCCTCGGGTTGGGTGCCACCTGTTGGTGTGTCGAACCAACCTTGAGACCTTGCTAGGGGTGTGCACAAACTTCGAACCAACCTCTGAGATGGTGGTTGAAGATGTGCACAAACTTCGAACCAACCTTTGAGGTGGTGAATGAAGAAGAGAGTGGTCTTCCGCAATAATTGGACATCTAATGATGATCCCTTTTATGGGGTGTTCATGTTCTTCCCATTAGCTCTCTAGTAACCGTACGTCCTTTGCGGTTACCTCGTTGCTTGACATTGTTGGCCACGGTTGGGTGAACAATGTTGGATACTTGCGTCATTGTTGGCCATGTTTGGTCGAACAATGTGAATCTGGATAATGGTCAAATAAACATGGTCATAGGCATGGTAATGCCCACCATTGTTTATTCTATCTGTCTTACAAGTAGGGTAACAAAGTCATAAGCAGACTTGTTACCGCTGTTCGGCCGCTTGTTGTTCGACGAGATCTGTTATGATCATTGGGGATCTCGTCCGCATCTCTTCCTTAGCCACTTTCCTTCACGCTCCAATACCGAGGAGTTTTCCTTGAAGTAGCTTCGTTCATCTATGTGATGACTTAGTTGTGGCTCTTCCGTAGCAACCGTTTGCGGAGCTCTGGGTGTGTCCGCAGCGACTTATGAGTGTCTGCGGTTTTGTCACCCCATACTCGCGTGAACCGAGTGTGTTGCTCGAATGTGGCACTTGAAGGATCAGGAGCCAGGGTTGCTGATGTGCGAGCACGTACATTCCCCTCCTTCTTTTTGTTGAAGAAGTTGTTTATGCACCCTCTGTGGTTCTGAACCGGATAGGAAGGATTTGAAGCTTGAAGAGAATGAAGGCAATGCGGTTTACCTGTTTCTGAGATGCGGTTCAGTCCAAAGAACAACGCTGGTTCTGAGTATCTGACACACCTGTACGGGATCGTGTGTGTCATTTCCGCATATTCCACGTGTGCTCGTGGGTATGTGCGAACATGTTTATACCCCCTTAACCATGGAAGGATATAATTTTTAGCTATTTTGAGGGGTATGTAAAAAAACGACATGCGGTATGGGTTATGGTGCGGTATACCAGAGAAACCGCATGCCGCTTGTGTTTGGATAATGTTGTCTCTTTTTGTTGTATACGTGGCTGAGCGCACGTGTGAGTTGGTGGAAGTTGGTGAGATTTTCTGGCATGTGCTGAAATGAAAGGACATTTGCACTGCACGAGGTCATTAAATGCACTGTAGCAGGAGTGTAAACGTCTCCTATGTCAGGCGCGTGTGCGGCCACGCGCGCGTGGTAACCGTCAGGGGAAGCGTCGCTTGACACGTGGTGCCGCATAATTCGCTCTTTTTGAACGTGATGATTCAGTTTCCATGTTGCATTAATTGCGATCAGTATATAAGGGGAAACCGTTCGTGGTTTCCCCTCATTTGTTCAAAATTTCCAAAAATTCCGTTGAGAGAAAAAAGATTCCTCTGTCTTCTTCGATAAGGTGTTCTGTAATTCCGGTGAGGTTGTTTGAGTTTTTAGTACTCATTTCCTTTTCTTCTACCTTTCTTATGGTTGAACCATCGAAACCGCACAACGTGGAGGGTGAAAACCCTGAACAGCCGGTGGCAGCGGCTGATGAAGATGAAGACGATGACGGTAGTGCTCCCGGTGGTGGGTTACCAGTACTGAAGTGGTCCAAGGGTCATTTTAAGATCCTAATGACAACCATACAAATGGCGTCGTATTGGGGTGCCACCTACCCACAAGAGGGTGACACCGGTGCCGATGCTCCGGCCGGATATATCACCATGTGGGCCGACTTTTTTAACGATGGCAACCTCCGATTGCCGGTGACGGTGTTTGTTGCCGAGGTGTTAGAATACTATCATCTGCACATTTCCCAACTGAGTCCATTTGGGATGTTCCGGATCAGGAACTTCGAGTACACTTTCCGTGCTCATGGTTTGGACGTCACCGTTGAGAATTTCCGGCGGTTTTACCAGTTAACGGTAAACACCGGATTTTCTCTTTTAATCAACGACATGGGAGCCTGAAGTTGATGACACCTCCCAAGGGTCTGACCCAGTGGAAGAGGAAATTCTTTTACGTTAAAGCATGTGCGGTGTATGCCAACATGACTTTTCGGGACGTTAATGTGGGTTGTACAGGGGAAGATATTCCTGTGGCCACCGCAAAGACTGTGGATTGGTTCTCTAGGCCGCGGCCTATTGAACTTAAGAAATTGGATAACAATCAGTTGTGGGTGTTGCGAATGATGCTCACCAGGCCGGATAGGAAAGCAAGGCTTGTTGTGCGGGAAAAGAGTGGTGGTAAGCATTATCACCCTTGTGCGGTTTCTTTATCCCTTTACTCGTTCTTACTGACTTTGCATGTGTTTTATCAGCTGATGCTCCTTTATGGAGGATGTTTGAGCCGGACTTTGAAGGGAAGGTTGAGTTGATTGCGTGTGGGGAACGGGAAGGTTTTAATTTGGAAATTGTTGGCAATTTCCGCGTTCCCACGCGAGAGATATTGAATGCACCCGTGCCATAAGGCGAAGGTATCCTCTAAGTTGCTCTTGTTTTTAAAGTTCACCCTTGTAATCTGCTTGCTTGATTGCTTAAATGCAGGTACCCTTGGGGATCTGGGGAAGTTTGAAAAACCTGTCCCTAAGAAGCATGTGGAGAAAAAGCAGGTGAAGAAACCCGCGCGGGGTCGCGGTAAGGAGAAAACTGAGGGCTCTGTCGCCCCTCCTTTGGTGCCGCAGCTATCTCTCGTTCTTGTTACCACAGATATACCGATTACGTGGTAGTATCTGACACCCTTGAGGGTTTGGGTGTTCCAGGTGGTGGTGCGGCTGTAGGTGGGACTGCTGCGGGTTCCACCCTTGCGGGTGAGAAGAGGAAACCGGAGCAGACAGCTGCTGGTGCCGGTGAAATTAAACGTCGGAAGCTGCAGTCCAAGAGGGCTGGTCCGACACAAAAGAAACCTGCGGTTACTGCTGGTAAGTGTATAACTTTCGCAAGTGTTTTGTATGCACAACTTGTTTTCTGATAGTTGTTGCTTTCTTTGCTTTGCAGAACCGCAAGGTAAAGATTTTTCTATCTTTGATGCTCCCTCGCCTCCCCTGCATACCACGGCTACGGATGCGGGTGCTACGAAGGAAACTGCGGCACCTTTTGCCAAGGTGGTGCCCGATCCGATCGTGCGGGCGAAAGAGACTGTGGAGAAGGTTGCGACCCAGATATTTGATACCGTTGATTCTTCTAACAACTTGATCTCTCCAAACGATGCTGATAATTTGGATCTACGGTTTTCTGATGCTGGGAAGCAAAAATCTGGTGCTGAGCCGCAGAAGTCTCCTACTGGTGAGAAGGTTACTGGTTCTTCTTCTGGTGGTGCGGGTTATGATGGGCCTCCGATTCAGCCTGGGGAGTCTGAATTGGAATATTATTACCGCACTTACACACAGGATCGAAGTACAAGTTATCACCGATCCCCCTGGACTGTTATGCAGGGGGGTGATATTTCCAACGATCCTTCTGCTTGTAGGGAAATTTTGGGTGGCCTGGGCACCCCGTTTGAAGTTGATCGCGCTCGTGCCACATCCCATGAACTTCGTATCAACCAACTTTCCACGATGCTTGTGGGAAGTTCCATAGTGGCGAACGCCATTATGGAGGAATATAAGTTGTTGAGTCGGAGGGAGGAAGAAGCTGCACGGATGCGGGCTGAGGCGGGGAAGTTGGTTAGAGCTGCTCGCGCAGGTGCGGAACAGCTTGAAAAAGATAAGGCTGCTTTTGAGAAGCATAAGCAGACTGAGGAGTGGGCTGCAACCGGCGAGCTTAAACAGGTGCGTACTCTTGCCAAGTTACTTTCTGAGGAGCATAAGAATTGGAAAGAAACACTTTCCAATGAGCGCAAGACATGGAAGGAATCTTGGGCTAAACAGAATGAAAATCTGTTTCGTGCTCGCCAGGAGTTGGCCAATCTGAAGGCAGCTAACGCTGCTTTGGCCAAAGAGAAGGCTGCGGCCGAGGCAGCTGTAGGTAGGGCTAAGGAGGATGAAGCCCGGACCGCGAAGGCTCTTGAAGAGGCCAAGAAGGCGGGGGCTCGTTTTGCCAATGCCCTTGATGAAGCGAATACTGACCGCACTCGCTTAAACCAAACGGTTGTGAGCCTCCAGGTATGGTTTGCTTTTCCTGTTTTATTCTTCCTTCTGCCTTTCGATAATGTTTACTAATTTTGTGCAAACTGCTTCTTGCTTTTGAAAGGCTGAGGTTCAGACTCACGAGGCTAAGCTTGCAGACATTACTGCCCACGTGATTGTAGCGGAAGAGCGGGCTAATGAGGCTGTCGAGGCCAGAGATGCCCTGACCTCTTCGTTTAACCAGCTTGAGGCTGACCGTGAGTGGATGCGGAGTCACGGTATTGCACATGTAAGTATCTCGTGCCTTTGTATTTACTTGGATTAGCACGTGATGATCTTATAGTTCTTTTGTTGCAGATTGTTCAAGCTATCATGGATGCGCCTGAGACCGCAACTGGTATAGACTTGATCAAGTAGCGTGGCCGTGATGCTGGTTTTAAAGCTGGTTATAACCGCTGCATCGGCCATATAAACATTTTGTCTAAAGGTGGCTATACTGATGAGCGGTCCGGGTTTCGTGATGTGGACACCGAAGCGCTTCTTGAGGCAGCCGTTGCATCATTTTATGACATGTCTCTCTCTTCCGTTGAGAAGCTTGCTAAATGCTTAGATGCAGCGGATTATGTAGACCGGTTGCGGATGCTGTATGCCGATGCGGAAGAGGAAGATACTGTTGTTGACGGTCAAGATGGCGCGGGTACCGGTGGTACAAAATAGGACTAGGTTGGCCTGCGTGCCCCTGTTTTGTTTTCCTCTTTGTATATGTTAGAACTTTATGTAAATCCGTTGTGCACCACATGGCTGCACGAATTTTTTGAATATAAAGTTTAACTGTTGCTCAATTTGTACAAGTGTTTTTACTTCTTGCATGTTTGAACGTATGTTTGCGGAACTCTACCCGTTGTGAATGGGGTTGAGTATACTCTATACCTTTGTCGTATGAGTATGAGTCAATTCCATCATTTGCCCTATTAGGGTTTAGGAATTGTATAAGTTTTGTAAAAACTTGTGTATCCGGAACTCTACCCATTGTGAATGGGGTTGAGTATACTCTATTCCTTTGTCGTATGAGTATGAGTCAATTCCATCGTTTGCCCTATCAGGGTTTAGGAATTGTAAAAGTTTTGTATAAACTTGTGTATCCGGCCGGATAGACACTTAATGTTTTGCCTTTGCTGGCCTATTACAATATTTATGTGTGGTTAGCATTTTGTGTGGGTATCGCGAATGAAGATTTTGCCAATCTGTTTTTGCGGATACTGCAAAGTGGAACACGCATTTGTAATAGTAGTAACAAACAATATTGTATTGAATTGCTCGTTTATTTATTTGCAAATGGCCTGCGGCCCGATAGGTTACATGGAAATGTAAAAAACATGGCTTACATGTAGCAGCGTCTAAGCTGTTGTGCATTCCATGTGCGTGCGATAGTTTCGCCTTCTAATGTTTGTAATTTATACGCGCCTTTGCCCAAGACCTCTTTGATGAGGTAGGGTCCTTCCCACTTGGGGGCAAGTTTTCCTGGGCGCTCAGCGTTAGATGCTTCGTTATCGCGCAGGACGTAGTCTCCCGGGTTAAATGTACAAACCCGCACGCGTGAATTGTAGTATTTTTCAAGCTTGATTTTGTACTTGGCCTCATTGATGGCAGCGTTTTCGCGCCTTTCTTCTAGGAGGTCTAAGTCAAGTCTGCGTGCTTCGTCGTTGGCTATTCTGTTGATAGCCAACATTCGAGGTGAAGGAAGCCCTCCTTCCGCGGGGATTACTGCTTCCAGGCTGAAGGGTGTCTCCCCATTGCTTTTTTTTTTGGGCTTGGTTGGTGAGCCCATAAGATGCTTGGGAGTTCATCGACCCAGCCACGCCTGGCTGTTCCCAACCTTGCTTTAATGCCTTCGACTAGACTTTTGTTGATACTCTCAACTTGGCCATTCCCTTGCGGGTGTGCCACGGAGGAGAATATATGTTCAACATGTAGTTCATCTAACCATTTTTGAAATTCGTCAGCAGCAAAGTTGGTGCCGTTATCGGTAACGATGCACATTGGTAGACCGAAACGGCAGATGATGTGTTCCCAAATGAATTTCCTTGTTATCATAGCAGTGGTTGAGGCAAGTGATTTTGCCTCTACCCATTTTGTGAAATAATCGACAGCTACTATGATAAATTTGACTGCACCTGGTGCGTCTGGGAATGGTCCTACCACGTCAATTGCCCATTTTTGAAAGGGCCATGCGGTGGTGACCGGAATCAAGTTGTTCTTGGGGCGCAAGGTCTTGGGGGCATGCCGTTGGCAATTAATACACTTGCGCAATTCTTTGACGGCATCCAGGTGCATACCGGGCCAGTAATACCCAGCATTCATGATTTTAGCCACTACCATGCGTGGTCCTGCGTGTATGCCGCACATTCCCTCGTGTATCTCTCTGATGAGGTATGTGGCATCTTGGGGGTCGACGCAGCGTAGGAGTAGGCCCATGTATGATTTGCGGTATAGGATACCGTCTCCCATTTGATAATGGCATGGTTTGTATTGCAACTTGCGTGCCTCTGACTTGCTTTCGGGAGTCACTCTTGATTGTAAGTATGCAATGATTGGTGTCATCCAGGATGTTGTTCCGTACTGGATGACACTGACTTGGCGCAGGGGTACTGAGGGATTCTGCAGAACTTCGATGCGTATCTCCTTTGCCAAGTGTTGGAAGCTGGTGGACGCGAGTTTTGATAGTGCGTCCGCGGATTTGTTTTCAATTCTGTTGATATGACGGATATTGAAGGAAGTGAAATTTGATTTTAGTTGCAAGGCTTGCTCGAGGTAGAGGATCATGATATCCCCTTTTGCGGTATAGTCACCGTGCACCTGACCTGCAACTAACAAGGAGTCGACGTGTGCTTCCAAATGTTGTACGCCAAGCTTAACTGCTAGAAGTAGCCCTGCTAATAGAGCCTCATACTCTGCCTCGTTATTTGTGCTTTTGAAATCAAGGCGGATTGCATAGGTAAGTTCCTAGCCATCGGGGCTGACGAGTCGCAGACCTGCGCCCGCACCTTCTTCGTTGGACGCACCATCGGTAAAGAGTGCCCATATTTCTGAAGAAGGTGGCGGTGATGCAGGGTTTTGTTCTTGTTCGCATTCTTGGATGCGATTTGCCGGTACCTCGGCAACGAAATCTGCCAGGACCTGGCCTTTGATTGCGGGGCGCGGCCTGTAGTTTAGCGTGAGTGCGCCCAGCTCGATTGCCCTTTTTGCTAACCTCCCAGAGATGTTCGGTTTGGATAGGATCGGGCCGATCCTGTAGTTGGTTAACACTGTGGTGACATGATTTGCGAAGTAGTGCCACAACCGTCTTGATGCGTGTACTAGTGCTAGTACCAACTTTTCCATTATTGAATATCTTGTTTCTGGGTCGTTGAGCATCTTGCTGATGTAGTAGATGGGTGTTTGAACTCCCTCCCGCTCCACTATCAGTACCGCACCCACCGCATTGTCTGCGGCGGATAGGTATAATATAAGTGGTTCGTCTTTGCGTGGTGCGGTTAGAGTTGGGAGTTGTATCAAACACTCCTTCATTTCCCGGAAGGCATCTTCAGCCTCTGCGGTCCACTGGAATTGTTCTTTCTTAAGACAGTTCCGCAGGGTCTTGATGAAAGGATAAGATTTAGCTGCATGGTTGGCTAAGAATCTATTTAGTGCGGCTACCCTGCCGGCTAGTCGTTGCATCTCTTTCATCGTTGAAGGCGATGGCATGCGGTCGATCGCCTGAACTTTTTCCGGGTTTACCTTGAATCCATCTTGGTTACGATGAACCCGAGGAATTTGCCTTCTTCCATTCCAAACGAGCATTTCCCTGGATTGAGCTTCATATTGACGCTTCGCAGAGTTTGGAATGTTCTTTCGATATCAGTGAGCATGGTATCTTCTTCCATGCTCATGACGACCAGGTCGTCCATGTAGATTTCGACACTTTTGCTGATTTGCCCACGGAAAGTGTCGTTCATCAGTTTTTGATTGGTTGCGCCCGCGTTGCGCAACCCAAACGGCATTTTTGTATAGCAGTTATTTCCGGTAGGGGTGCGGAATGCCGTTTTGTCTTCATCCTCAATTGCCATCTGTACCTGGTGGTAGCCTTTGTAACAATCGAGGAAGCACTTCCATCGAAATGGTGCGAGGTTATTGACCTTTTCATCGATTTCTGGAAGTGCGTAACAATCCTTGGGACAGGCTTTGTTGAGGTCTTTGTAATCGACACACATGCGCCAGCCCCCGGATGGTTTTTCTACCATGACCAGGTTGGACAACCAAGTCTGGTACTTGACTTCCCGCAGGATGCCTGCGGAGAGCAGTTCTTCGACCTGCTCACGCATCGCCTGGTTTTTTGCGGATCCAAGGTGGCGTTGGCCTTGGATCACCGGCTTGATACCTGGTAAGGTATTCAAGAAATGTTGCGCAATGTCGCGTGGGACCCCGGTCATGTCTGCGGGTGCCCACGCAAAAATATCTTGGTTCCTGAAGAGCAGCTCCTTCAGGTGCGCTTTGGTGTTGGGGGACAAGGCGTGGCCCAACGTGATCTTTTGTTCTGGGTATTTTGCGTTGAGGACCCATTTTCCTGGTTGGTTGTTGGGGGTTGGCCTTGCTATCTTGTTCGGACGCAGTTCGTCCGACGTCATAACTTCGCAGCGTGCATAGATTATCGCGACCCCTGTTTCGGTTGGGAAACCGATTGCCATTTGGGGTACGGACGTAATCATGTTGAAATCACCTTGGGATTCTCTCCCAAGGAGCACGTCATATTTGGAAGTATGAGGTAAAACCATGAAGTTTACCTCTTCTGTTCGTGTGTGCCTTCCGCTAGTGAGGCGCACGGGAAACGTAATTTGGCCAAGGGGAAAGACAGTTTCCCCTGCCAACCCGGCCAACGGGTAATCCACCGCTTGCAACTGATCTTTGTCTTCCTGATCGAATTGGTTGAAGCATTGCTCATATATGATGTCAGAAGTACTGCCCGGGTCGATGAATAATCGCTCGGTGCAGTAATGAGCTAGCTGGCCGGTGATAACGACGGCGCGTCTGTCGCGCAGACCGCCTCGGACTTTTGGAAGACGACTTGCTCGTCTTTCCAGTCATTGTCCGGTCTTCTCGCCGCCTTGCGCGACCTTCCTTTGCCTCCATTGATCATATGGGTCGAGGCCACACACATGGTCCTCTTCCCAGAGGAGGTGCCCTCGCCATGGGGGATGATGCGTTTGGTGGCTTTTTGTCCACCTGGCAACAAGTGTTGCAGCTTTCCCTCCTTTAGGGCTCGCTCAATCTCCAGCTGGAGACTAATGCAGTTATTTGTTGTGTGGCCCGAGTCCTTATGATACTCACAGTAGAGAGTGAGATCTTGATTTTTCTAGGACTTCATTGGTTGGGCCGGTCGCAGGGTCTGCGCGTCCGTAAGGAGGACTTCGCTCGGCGACTTGGTGATCTCGGTCCAGTTGCGGTCCCGAGACTCTTTCTTTGACGTCTGGTTATCCCGTTGGGCGTTAATTGTTGCCCTTGCGTCAAACTGGTTGGTATGCGGGAAGTACGGTTTGGAATCGCTGTCGCGATTCCCTGCGTCCCGGTTGCGCTTATTATTGCGCTTGGGTTCGTAGCTGGAGGTCTGACCTTCCGCTTGGGGCGACGCCTTTGTGAGGTGCAGTTTAAGTGACCGCTGAGTCTGGGCGTATGTCTTGACCGCGGTCATGACATCCTCCCATTTTTTCGGCAGGCCGTCTTTGCCGGAGATAGTTATAACCATCTGTTCATCTCTGACGGCTTTGACGAAGTGGTTACGTGCCATTTGGTCGGCAACGTCGCCTATCTCCAGGCATTCTTTATTGTATCGGACGACGAATGCTTTGAGAGATTCGTCGTCCCTTCGCCAGATATTCATGACGTCCATCATATCACGTACGTGACGTCGCTGCTGGCTGAAATGTGCGAGGAACTTTGCATGTAGTTCCTCAAAGAAGGCCAGTGATCCCACTGGCAAAGAATCGAACCAAGCCCTGGCCAGACCCGTCAGGGTCTGGGGGAAAAAATGACACCAGTTGGGCTCGTCCCACCTGCCGTTGCACCCTGCGCCCATGAAAATGTTCATGTGGTTGTCCGGGTCGGACGAACCGTTGTATTTCCCAATGTTAAATGGGAATTTTGTGGTGGTGACATGGGCGTGTGCGATTTTTCGGGCGAATTTAGAGTTTTCGGCCGCGGCTCTTGGCCTGTAGGGTTGGTTCTCGGGGCGCTTTGCAGCGCGGAGGTATGTGTTGCGGGGGTGAGTGGGAGGAGAATAGTTGCATCCTCCCAGTCTGCTGCAAGTGTCATGAGAATCCCCGCAATATGTATGGTCGTCCGGGTCGGTGCGGCCATACCCTTCGTGTTAGGGCAGCGGTCCTAGCCGGCTTTGAATGCCGGAACTGCGGTGGACTGTGGATTGCCGCCTGTTATCACCTTGGTGGCCTAGGCGGCTTTGCATTGGGCCTCTGGTGCGAGACCCATATGACGAATCATCCTCATTTATTAGGCAAACCTCACAGTAAGAGGATCTGCGGTCTTCACGCCTGCTTCTGGAGGCTGGACGTGAGGATGCCCTGCCGTCATATTGTAAAATACGGACCGCAGGTGTATGTGGCGTCGGGGTAGGCCCGGCTTGTATTTGCGCTTCAGCGTAAGCTCGGTTGTATGTTGCGGCCAGCAGGGCTGCCTGCTGGTCATACCAGGTGTGAGGGTCCATGTCCGGAGGGATCACAGATGCGTACTGTGATAGGTCGTCTTCGAACGTTAGGGATGGACCCCTTTGTGTTGATGTGCCAATGTGGCCAGGATGTAGGTCTGGGGGAGCGGTCCCCGCATTCCCTGGGTTGGTGGGGTTTAGGTTATCCCCGGTAGTGCTATCAAAAGCTGACAAATATGGTGGAATCAAGGTTCAAAGATACTCAGGCAGATATCAAAGCTATCAAGGCTCACATTCAAAGTGTCTCTGGAAAAGTTCCCTCCACTGTTCTCTTCATGAATGAACCCTTCCCAGATAATGCCAAAAAGGGGGAGAAGATCAAGTGGAAGAAAAAGGGAATTGATGATGGTATATACATTGAGCCAGAAAATAGCCAAACCAAAATTGTAGTATCAACACACACCACATCAACACACACCACCACAACTACTGCTCCACCATCATCTGTGTCTACAGCACCAAAACCAACATCACCATCACCATCACAAACAGCCACCCCATCATCACCTCCTGCTAAAAAGCAGAAGACAGCAGATGTTACAACATCTGCTGTAATGACAACAGTGGTTGAAACACCAGTTGTTCCAACTACTGTTAGTCAGTCACTCATCACCACTCAAACCCCTGCCATCACAACCCTTGCTCAAAAGCAGAAGACATATGCTGACATATCAGTAGTTGCAATGACAACAGCAGTTGAAACACCAGTTGTTTCAACCACTGTTAGTCAACTATCCACCACTGCTCTCACCTTTCTTACATCACAACCAAAGCTCTTCACCAGAAAAAGAAAGCCAATCTCTGCCGATGAGGATATACATGATCCTAATGCTGCAAAATATCCACTGGAACTAGAAGCTATCAAAAATGAGATGAGGCAGTTCTATACTGAGGAAGATCCTTCAAAAAGAAGATTCCCCTCACTCATAGGCTATATGGCACCAGAGGATATGGATGATTATCTCAAGCTCAAGGCAAGGCAAGCTAAAATAAGAGCTAAAGTTGAAAGTGAAGGTCTAAGTGACGAGGCCATTGCTGAAAAACTGGAATTCTTCCTCTCAAAAGTGAAGCAGATGGAAGAATTTGCACAAGAACTGAACAAAGAAAAGGTTGATCAACGAAATAAATTAAGAAAAGAATACCTAGCCTATATCATGAAAGAAAAATTCTACCATGCTGAAGAAAACCAGTTTGAAGAATGGCCAATAGCTGCTTTAAAGCATGAGGCAGAGAGGATTGATAAAATCAAGAATGATCCTAAAAAGAAGAAGAATGCTCCAAATTGGAGTAAATACAAAAAGCTCATTGCTGACTTAACTGCTGAGTACAAAAGAAAGAAAAAGGAGCTGGTGGATGCAAAAATGGATACTGCTAAAGCCATATCAAAATGGTCAAAGCAGCAAACTGATGAAGCCTATGAAAAGCTGAAGAAAAGGAAGATAATTGTATCAGGCACTTCAAAGAAGCGTGAACAAATGATGAAGCTTGAACAGCAGATAGAAAACCTCAAAACACTGTTCAAATCAGCAGATAATCCTATTCTTGTGACAAACCAAGAAGAAGGAAAACAGCTGTCAAGTGAAGAGGTCAAAGAAAAGGAAGCTGAGTACTTCAATGATACCATCATGAAAATGGGTCTAAAAGAAGAGACTTCAGCAAAACTTCAAAACCTCATTAAGGAGGTATTAACTAAACCTGCATCACCAAACACTTCGACAGGCATGACAGACATTGAGAGGCAAGAGCTGATCGAAAGAGAGACTGCAGAAGACATAGCTGCAGCAAACAATGTTATTGAGATGGCCTTCAAAAGAATGTCTGAAAGTCTGCAAGTTTTCACAAGGCCAACATCTCGAAACTCATCTGGAAATAACTCTCTCCCAAGAAACCCGTCTGGATTAAAAGTACTAAAGTGGATGTCTGATCAAAAGACCCACGTACTGACCTTGTTCAGATCCAACGGTGAAGTGAAGTACATATCAAGGAAAGAAGCACTAGGCCTTAGTGTTGAAGATTTGCAGTATCTCCTTGAACTTACACTGTGTAGGGATGAAGATGACCTGAGTTCCAAGGAATTTGAAGAAGAATTTAAAAGGCAAGTGATGAAACAATGGTTAACCGGGCAGGGTTAACACACTGGTCTCGTCAAGAAGGGTTAATCCCTTCCTCTCGAGGATCTCTGGCTGGATCGCCTGCTGGTTGATCTCCTGCACAAGGAAACAAACCGTGACTCGTAACAAGGAGGATGGGGTGGGGGGTGCTCATCGTTACCACTCTCCGACGTGAGAATTAGTAATCTGCCTGGGAAGCAAAGTATGATAGTAGTAGTAGTGAGAGAGTTGTCAAGAGATACCTCAAACCTGGTTTGGGGTTGGTATTTATAGCCGAGGAGTGAAGGAGGAGGTGGATGGATAGACTAACGGCATGCTGCACCTTTGCAGGTGTGTCAGGCATGTCGGCTGTGGAGGTGACGCCATGTCAGTCTGTCGCTTACGTAGACCTGACAGGCGGCTGCCATTGGTGCTACTTGTTTTGTGGTGTCAGTCCCACTTGCTGAGTGCACAGGATGCGGTGCGGGCCGCATCGCTGTTTGCGGTAACTGTAGACGTTCCGGCGTCTCACTCTTTGATCAAGAAATACGCGAGATGCGGTTCCAAGCCGCATCGTCATCCGTGGTGACTGTTGCTGTTATCCAGCTCCCTTGTATTGATAGAAGTGTTCACTGGATGCGGTGCTAGGCCGTATCGCTGTGAACGCTTCCGTTTTCATACACCAGATGCGGTGCCAGTCGCATCACTATACCGTTCTCATATTCCAGGTAAGTCCTCCTCCATCATTGGGCATATTGGAATCAACCACTGTGTCGGCGCGTTCCCGCACGGACACAGGTAGGTTGTTAGCTAGTGGGGGTTTTGATAAGGGTAATGGTCACTCGCGGTCGATGCTGGCGCGAGATCTGGGACCATACCCCTTCAGCAAGCTAAGGAACTCCTGATGAGAAATAAAGGTCCAGAATAATGAAGGGTTTTGGCATTATCTGTTCCAGGGGGAGATTGTTGGGATTGAACCCTACCAGAGGAACATATAATGAAAGCCAAAACCCGATCACAACAATGGACTCAAAATAAGCGGCTGTTTACACTAAGCTTTCCCCTTGACAGTGGTAATCTAACAGCTGATGGATCTTAAGTACTGCTCACTAGAACAACTGATGAACCAAACACTGATGAAACTCTAAAAATTGCTGAAGACAAACACTGTTGCTCTATCTACTGCTGTTTCCTAAGTACTGCTGAAGACACAAGCACTGCCCATTCAAAAGACTGATCACCTTTGAAGAAAGCACTGATGCTCAACATCAGTGCTCAGGCTACAATAGCGGAACGTGAAGCAGTTGTTATCTCTTGTTTTGTAATATACTTATAATCAGTTGTTAACATCAGTAGTTTGTATAGAACAGTGTTTATAGGTTGTTAGGTTGTTAGATGTCACTATCATGGTGACGTCAGCTGAGATGCTTCAGTGGTTTGGTTTGCCTATAAATGGAGCAGTACCCTGTACTGTTACATTCGATTGACTGAGTGGGTTCTTCTTCTCCAGTCCAATCCTTTCATCTTGTGCAACCAACCTTGGGGTATCAGGCTGAGGAGGAGCTTAGTATTGTAAGCATGCTTGTAATCTTTTGATTTTCATTATAATCATTCGACTCAAAGAAAAGCAAGTGTTTATCATACTATTCTCTTCTTTTGATTGTGTTTACAAAGTTTGTATCCATTTCCGCTGCACTTTACATCATTTCATATACTCTAAATGTTCAATTTATACAAACAAACAATCATGAGAGCCTTCGATCCTAACAATTCTTAACCCAAAACATTTATTTAATCAAATCAAATTGTAAAACATTTCGTTAAAACTCGTTAATAAAACTCGTATGGTTTATATCATTTCGAAAACCTTGTTGTGTGACATCGTTTTAAAATCGTTTCCCCAGTGAACTAAATAATGACATAAAATGTAATATGATAAGAGCATTTATATATAAGATGTACCAGCGGCGTATCTACCATGCTTTTATCATGCTACAACTGTCCCATTATCTAATCACAACCCAAAACCAATCGTTTAACCAAATCGTTTAACTCATTTAAGTCGTTTCAAATCGTTTAACTTATCCCCAAAATCGTTTAACTCGTTTTAATAGTGAAACTACTTTTGGTCGTCTCGCTAATAACATTCAAACCTTCGTGACTCGACTATCTCGCCTTTCGCATTAATAAACCACCAAAGGGTAAATTAACAATCACAGATTCGGTCGCTACCCACCTAACCCACACATAACCATGGGTGCAGTCTGATAACGGGATTTGTCAGATCCTACGGTACCATAACCTAATACTGGTCGGTTTGGCCAAAATTAATGAATGTTATTCGTTATGTAATTACAACCAACAAGTTTGTTCACTTTATCAAAATCGTTATTAATTTAATATAAACCATTTTAATCGTTTTCAAAAACCATCGTTAAAACATCGAAATCATTTAACACATATGAATCACCCCAAAACAATCGAAAACAGTAAAATAGGGGACTATGTACTCACTTTAGAATGCTTAGTGGTCTTTGAACAACAACCAAGCAAAGCTAGAGGGAGCACGGAATCAATCGGCAACCTAATAACTATATAAATAAACCGGACCTAAGTCGGAAGATCAGATAGGATGAGGTCTTGTAAACCAAATGAGTTATTGGAACTCATATGACATGGTTTAACAATGCCTACATACTAAATCGAAACCTAACCTAAGTGCTTTCGACCCGTTACGACCCGTTTAGGTAGCTTACGCTACTTTAACGCGTTGTTCGCGTAACACGCGTTCGAGACGTCTAACTAGTCCTATGACAAGTATTATATGCCTAAACATGTTTATTTATGTTACATAATCAGTTATGTGACAAATATTTGGGTTACATATGTTTAAAATCCAATTATGCATAAAAGGGCATTTTGGTAATTTACCTAAGGCATATAAACTACCTATCATACAACTACTTAAACTAGGTGACCATAAGGTATAACCTCGGAAGGTTATTCCCTATGCAACTATGGTCACTAAACGTGCTTGGTCGGATCCTAATGATCGACCAAACGGGTCAAGTTCGAAAGTCTAAGCGGTGGTTTAGACTGCTTGACTTACGACTCTAATCAAGCACTAAACTAAAAGTGACGAGCTAAGCATGTTAAAACATGCTTAACTAAGTTAGAAAACAGGTTTTGATATCAAAACAAAGTGTTTTGATACCAAGAGTAATTTGGTTGCAAAATACGCTTAAATGCGCATTTTGACCAAAACTACGACTCGTCACTACGCCTAGTCAACGTGGTAATCAGTAGGCATAGTCACTAGGGACTATAACCATCGTGATTACACTCACGTTGCGAAGTTCAAACGAACTTCTCGTTGACCAACTCGTGGTCAAAGCTGAAAGTCAAACAATGTTTGACTTTCGAGCTAGGAAAGCAATGAAAGAATGAAAGAGTACTTACAAAAGGTCCAAATAGATTTGATTCCAAGTTTTCTCAGGTAGGAAGTGAAATATCACAACCACTTAGAGAAATCTCAGATCAAATGTGAGGAAATGAATGAGAGGGCCATGCTATATATAGTTTTAGCAAAACCGTTAGGATCATTTCTTGGAGAAGAGGGAATGATCTAGGCCATACAAGTGTTAAGGACTGGTTGGGGGACTTGTTCTCCACACAAACCAGCCCCTAGCATTGAAAACCATTGATCAAAACCATCAAAAATGAGCTAAAAGACCAGATTCAATGTTTCTGTCTAATAGGCTCTCACGCCCCGCATAAGAATTAAGCTTGGGCTTACGCCCCAGGCCTGGCCAACTTTGACAGATTGTCAAAACAGGTCCCTGAACTTGCAAAACATGCATTTCGGCCCATTTTTGACACGTTTAAGCCCCGTTAACCTCATTTCAAGGCTCTAAAATGAAGTTAAAGTACTGGGAACTCAAAATATTCTCAAAAACATCTTGAATGTCGGTTCGTTTGGTCGTACGGTTGTGTTGTTCGGTTAATTACGACGGAAATCGTAACGAACGCAAAAACGATCCAAATTAAGCGACGAATGAAATTTTATCATGCCAATCACTAAAATAAAATATTTTAATGAATACATAAATTTTTGGGTGTCCGGATATATTTAGAACGTAAGATATGCGCGAAAATGCAAACTTGTACACTTTTTGACGCTATTAGTCCCTGAATGACCAATAAGTTTATTTTAGCATACCGAACCCCTCAAAGCCTAATTCTAAGCTATGTAAAGGATATTTAAGGTATGTTTAACTTATGATCAAGTTCCGGAATGTTCGTTACTATACAAATCAGCATACTTTCGCAGTTTGTCGAAATTAGTCCCTGTAAGCGAATAAACTTGATTTCGACACACCAAACCTTCCAAAACTTATTTCTAAGTTATGTAAAGGTTATCTAAGGTATGTTAAGCCTATGTCACTATTCTGGAGTGTTTGTCGCGTTAAACTGACTGCGTTTACGCACCAACTTGCGTATAACCTTCCAGAAAGCGATTTAAAGCTTGAAATCAAACAAGAATTGATATGTGCAAATGATACACATATTTACAAAAATTAAAAGTATGAAATACAATATTTCATTGATTTGGTATTTGTTTGATGGCCGTGGAGGCACAGATGTCACACGTTATTAGAAGCATCCCTAAGGATCTTGATGTAATATCAGAACCCTTTTTATTACCTCAAGATCTAGTTCAATACTAGAAGCTTGTCACCCGAATCTGGTTCAATACTAGAAGAACCCCTTGTAAGATCTGGTTCAATACTAGAAGCTTGCACCGAATCTGATAAGGTGCCAAAAGCTATACGCAAACCCAATCAAGTTAAGTAGATTAGACTAATTTAGTTAAATTAAATTGTTAAGTTAATTTAGTTTTAAAGGAGCCAAGTGACCCTGTCACAAAAGATAATAAACCAAGAATTTGTAAAACATAAACACATTTGATAAAAGAAATACTAGATTAATAAGGTTAACTAATCTAAGAGTTTAAGAAGACATAGAGATAACATAGAAATTACAATCATATGAAGATGTTAACACTTTTACCTATGGCGACTACCATTCTTGCATGATCTTCAAGTTCAAGCTTTAGTGTAAGTGTGTGTAAAGTCTGTCTCTCAACTCTCATTTATTACATTTCTTTGAATTTAACTACTTGTGCCTTGTTTAAGTGAAAAAGGGTAGAAGAGGGAAACATCAGAATCCTTCAGAGAGAATCTGGTCAGACCTAGGAAACCTCCTTAGAAATAAGACCCTTTGGAATGAAGACTTAGGCTGCTATTTATAGGCAATCTGGCAGCAGGTATGCACGACTGTGCCAAGTATATGCACGACCATGCATAGTACTGTGGGGACATAGGAACAACTTCTTAGAGGGGCATGTTTGGTAATTTTGGAGATGCACGACTATGCATGTAATATGCACAGTTGTGCATGTACAAGTGGTCAGACGAACATATTTTGTTTTTTTACTCTTGTCTGATCTCGAAGCTTCTTCACTTTGTCTTTTTTGGGTGGCTCAATGAGGCATGGTCGTGCCTAATTAGGCATGGTCATGCATAGTACTCTATGCAACAACAATATTCGAGAAGTTATACTTCTTGTCCTTTTTGTCACCTTTTTGTCTGTTCTCCTTTGTCCCACATGAGAACCCTCTATAATCTGACCAACTATGCAATAGGCAAGGCCACGCTCAAATGATACATGGCCATGCATATCTGTTGTCTTCTCGGATAGATGCATGGGCATGCCCAGAATGTGAATGGCCATGCATGACCTCTGACTGCTTGTTTTCTTCAACTTTGTCCATGGTCGTGCTTTGGCACATTTGTTGACTTTCGTTAACCAACTCGGGTTGACTTTTTGATTCTATGTTGACTTATTGATAGTGCACGGTCGTGCCTAGAGCGTGGCACGGGCGTACATATCCATTCCTTTGTTGGATTCTTCAGAAAACTGGATGTTTGCCTTGTTTTTGGTCGTTTTTTTGTTTCTTCACTTTTGAAGCCTAAAATCCTTCAATAATAAAAAATGGACGATCTAGGTAGTGTTTTCAATGAACCCGACACCAAAAGCTAATGTGCTGCCATAAAATCAAAGCAAAGATACAATTTGTGAATATATGCTCCACCGTCTCTTCATCACTTCTACAAAGCGGGCAAGTAGTCTTTTCTACCATAATGTTTCGGTCTTTTAGAGCAACTAACGTAGGAAGTCTTCCCATCTCCGCCCTCCAAACGAAAATATTACACTTAATCGGAACGCATTTGCTCCACTTTAGAACATAATTATTACTGTTATCGACCCCTTTTGTCAATAATCTCTTCACCTTCCCAACACTGAATTCGCCCGAAGACTCTCCGATCCATGTCCATTCGTCCTATTTGTTCACAGGTTCTTTGAGAAAGCAATCTAGGGAAAAAAAAAACCTTTTGTGTCGCAATTTTCACATCTTATTAGCTACACCAAGGTAAGCGGTGTTGTACATATTCACAATGTGAGGATATGAAAACGAACGATGCAGACAGTCTTCACTGTTCCCCCCAGATTGTGAATATGTGCAACATTCGAGACATTTCATTCTTCTCTTTTCTGCATGGTTAAAGCTAATTTAGTTTGAAAAAGTTATTTATATTTGTATAAAAATGTAATTTAGTAAACATGGTAAGAAACAAATTCAAGGCAAAGTTGGAGACAGTTAGACCCGCATTCAATTGGATCGATCATTTAGTTTAGAATATACACAATATTCAGGACGCTTGACAAATTAAATTGATCTTTTACATCTTACATCTTAGGGTGTAGGGAGTGGGGGGCGGCAAACCCACTTCCCCGATTCGGTGACTAGTGGCAAACGAATGCCAAAGAATTTTACCGAGCAAACCTTCACCAATTTGGTGAGTGGTTGCCGACGCGGGGAAGGAGGAAGGAGAGAGAGAGTGAGTAGTGTGGGGTGGGGTCCATTCCAATATCAACCAATCACACATTTTTTTTCTAAAGTTTACCACTTTACCAAATGTCTAAACCATTGCCAATACTTTTCACTAAAGTTTAAACACTTTTCACCGATTGACGTGGCGCACTCTGATTGGTTGATTTTTTAGTTTGCCACTCTCAAGTGTTTAACCACTCCTTACACCCTTATAGCTAGATAAATGTTACATATTTGGGAGCTCATGTAAATATTTATTGAGTTATATTTCCAAGGGAAAAGATCAAATAGGAAGTTAATTTTGCCTAGGAAGGATAGGAAGCCATAGGATTATGATATGTGGCAAATTTTAAAATAAAGAGAAAGGGTATTTTAGTCAATCTCATCATTTCTTCTTCCTTCTTCTCCCCAGTTACTTCAAAACCCACCATCTCCAACCTTTTCTTCACTTACTATCTCAATAATCACTACATTATAGTGTGATTTTCGTCATCAATCAATGATTCAACCACCCGATCAACGTGTTCTTCAGCTTTTTTCGAAGAAAACCCAGTTTAATTTCATTCAAAATCTCGTTTTTTCTGGTGATTTTGAAGATAATTTCTCGATTTGTTCGATTCAATCGTTGATAAGTGTTTCTATCATTCAAATTTCGTCAATTGATGAAGAAACCGGCTTTGATCCATGTAAGAAATTATTTAATTTCATTTTCACGATCTGGGTTTTTATTTAGTCATTGCGTTTTACGATCTTGGCGGGGGTCCGGGGGCGGCAGCCCCTGGCGGGGTCAGCTCGGAAAATTTTTTTTTCGATTAAATTGCTGTACTAAAAACGCATCAGAAAAATTAATTTTTCAGAAATTGGCTCATTTCGAAGACAGTAATTCGTAGACAATTCAGACAGTTCACAGACAATTCACAAACAGTTCACAAACAGTTTTATGTGTCCATTGCGTTTTAGAAATAAGAGAGTTTTATGTGTTTTCTGGCTATTGCGTTTTAGAAAAAACACATTTTTAAGTATCTTTAGTCATTGCGTTTTAGGTAAAACACATTTTTGAAGTGTTTTTAGTCATTGCGTTTTAGGTAAAACACATTTTTAGGTGTTTTCAGTCCATTGCGTTTTACAGAGAACACTTTCTTTTGTTTTTTTAGGTCATTGCATTTTAGAAATGAGACATTTTTAAGCGTTTTCTGGCCATTGCGTTTTACAAATAAGACATTTCTTTGTGTTTTTTGTGCATTGCGTTTTAGGTAAAACACTTTTTATGTGTTTTCAGTCCATTGCGTTTTAGAAATAAGACATTTCTTTGTGTTTTCTGGCCATTGCGTTTTACAAATAAGTCATTTCTTTGTGTTTTTTGGTGCATTGCGTTTTAGAAAATGTCATTTTTTAGGTTTTTTTTTCATTGCGTTTTACGTAACTGGTGGTTTTTCTATTGCGTTTTACACAACTGGGTTTAAATTTTTTTTTTTAAATATAGCAATAGTATACTCGTTTTAAAGATAAAAAACGCTCGTTTTTTTGGTGCAATTTTTATAAAAAAATAATGTCGTATGAAAGAGTTATTAACGTTTAAAAAATGAGGGGAATTGGAGGAGAGAGAAACTATTGGCTTGGATTGACTAGAATGCCCTTGAACAAACTCACGCGCCTCTTTTCTTCCTTTCAATTTCCCTGATTTAATCTTAGCCATTGATTAACTTAATGGATGGTCAATATCACTTTCTAGCCTTCCTAGCCAAATAAACTTCCTATTGTATCACCATCCATAATTCCAAATGTAAAAGTTTTCTATGTTTACAGTGATAAATAATTTTACACAAATATTAGAAATTAAATTTATTTTTTAAAATCACTTGCAAAACTCGCACTCAAACACCCTACACCGTCTATATTAAGTTGCAGTGTTGCACCCTCTACGTCACGGTCAGTTTCTCTTACCTTCACCATAAAATAGACATTCTTGCCTTTTCATTCATTGTATGTTCAGTCCTTCAAACACTCCCCCTCTCTCTCACACACACGTACACTCACCACAAGTGTCTGCTGTAGTGTAGAATGGATCACAAGTTCAAAAGCAAATGGGAAAACACCAACTACAACTTTGATAAAGATTATGGGTATGATGGAATCTCATGGCGTCAAAGAAGCTTCATGTGCAACTTTTGCAAGAAAGAGTACAAGTCCGCACAAGCTCTTGGTGGTCACATGAATGTTCACAGAAGAGATAGAGCCAGACTGAGGCAATCTTCACCCTCTCTTGATCACCCTAACCCTAACCCTAATTTCTCATCACCACCTTCATCTATGATGTGTGTACCCTTCAAGACATTCCATTCTTCTCTTTTCTCCCTTGATATTTCCTCATCATCTTTAACCATGAACAATGAAGAGACACAAACCATGTTCCCATTCGTACCGCATTCGGCTTGGAACTTTCTTGGAGATATGAGAAAGAATATGAACACTGAGGAGTCTTTTGATCAAGAAAATGAAAGTAGGGTTTGGAAGAAGAGAGAGGGTTTTAGGGTTGAAATGGAAAAGGGTTTGGTTAAAGATGGAAAGATTGAGATGGGTTTGGATTTGGAACTTCGACTCGGGCGATCTTAATTTGCTTTGTAGCATGAACATAATTCAGGGTTTAGTTGTGTTCATCATTTAACTATTTGATCAGGTAATGATCAGTCTTCTAGGGTTTATGTTTATGTTGGTTTTTAACTATGTATGTGTTAGATTGCAAGATCCATCTGTTTGCTGGCAGTGAATTTAATGAAGGATATTAAATATAAGTTTTAGTTTTCTAAATAATGTTCCATCTGAATCTAGATTTAATGACTGATCTCCATCATGGGTTGTTGATATGGATTTTAATTTGTAGCAAAAGCTTTACCATGGGACTTATATATATTATTTCAGTACTTAACGTTTAGCAATCTTTATCATCCTTATAAATCAAAAAGATTATATGGATCGGAATTCTATTTTTTAAGGGTGTTCAATTTGCTGATTAACTAAGCATTAAGCAATTCTCTTTTTCATAGTAAAACAAAGATGATGTAAATCATTATGTGGAGCCATTCCACCGACATACAACTATTTTTTTTTAACGGTCAACGAATCTTTCAAATGGACTACTGGCAAATTTACCACATAGGGATACACTCGTCTCTGAACTGGGGAAAACCCTCACCTAGGACAGAAGCCTGTGAACACTCGCCCAAAGGCACGACAGTGCGGTGAGATAAAACACATTCACTTCAAGGATCGACCTAGCGATCGCCGCCTACTCGCCTAGTTTCTCATCATCATCAAGTGCCACTGAAAACTAATGGGGAGAAGCAGGAATTGAACTTGGGTCTCTTGAAAACCCAAGTCTTTCCCTTACCACTCCACCACAAGCTCGTTGGCACCAACATACAACTACTATATCCACATCTTTAGGTTATAATGAGAAAGTTTTAATTTCCAAAAGGTACCTTAGGATAGGTAGGGGCATGGGTTGGGTCATCAATGTCACGTAAGATCTACAACACCTCTTTGCCTCATCCACCATGGTTGGCATGGATTAAACCATGACAACCATGGACCTCCTTTCCATTTTTAATTTCTCTCTTTCCTCTTCACAAAAATAAATTAAAATAAGATAATAGTGGTTTGGATCATGACCACACCCTTAGACCATGTGTAGTGATAAAGCTCCCCAGGGGGCGTTGTGCGACAAGTGACGAAACGTGTAAGAAAGGGGCTTTATGAGGTTTTATATCACAAGAGGGTGTAGTGGGGTTATATATGTATGGGGCTTTACATATATGTATGTATATATATGTGTGTGAGTGGTAACGGTCGGAATTTTGAAAACAATCCCCCACACGCCGCTATCTCCTTCGCGGGGACCCAAATTCGATACCCCATAGCGCCGGCCGTAGTGGTGTGACGCAGCGCTATGGGGCGCCATGCTTGGATTTTCAGGAAGGTCGCGCTCCGCTACGGGTTGTCTTATGATAGTGGTTTTAATTGGATGATTGATTAAAAGTGGGTGACATGACGCTAATATAGAGGATAATGATGACCATGAGGATCATGACCACACCCTATAGCCTTACATCCACAATACAATCCTTATTTTAGTTTAATTTTATTTTTAAACAATGTATATTTATTTATCTAAAATAGCAATATATTTCAGTTGTCATCTATTTTATAAACAACTTTATTTTAAAAACCTAAATATAACTTATAAGGTAGAATGCTAAAACAATAGTAATAAAATTGTAACCCAAAATAAACTCATGATACACGACATCATTATCACTTGACAATGATTAAAATATATTCACTACTAGAAAGTTGTGACATCCGAAATCCATCAGGAATGCATTAAGACGTGTTTACAACGTTTTCTAGAAAAAAAAAAAAAAGGATTTTGTCGAAAACCCTCGTGGGAAAAATTTTCCAAAAACTTTCTTATTAAATATATCTGATGGAAAGATGTGATCCGAAGTTCTTATGCATTTCCGACCACCTATCTTTTAAAAATAAATAAATAAAATAAAAAAAAATTCTACACATCTCCAACCGATTTATTATTTTTTACAGTATTTCTCAAGATATTCCTATCCATTTTTGACGCAAAGTTTCTACGTGTTTGGTCGCTAAATTATAGGGTTTTCTATTGTTCCTAGCAAATGGGTAGGAATTTTTAATGTAATGTACTTCGTAGGAACGTTTCATACGAAATTTCACTTCTAAGGTGATCGACTCGGGGCTCCCCGTGGTCACTTATTCATCACGCGTTCTTCTTCGTGATACACCACCGCCACTACAACTTATAACGCGTTGACATGGCAACGCATGGCCATGATCACGCGTGAAGATGTTTGTGGTGCTGCACATGTTCGGTTGTTTTTCAATGGTAGATGTTTGTGTGGTGAGTGATAGACATTTCCACTAAAATTCATCACTAGTAATGGAATAAAGCTCGATGATGTGGCGAAACTTGATTGGATGTTGTGAGTGTTGGAACTCTATCACTGGTGGAGCGCCCCTACCCCTAATAGTGATTGCTATATATAATAAATTGGACAGGAAAAAAATTAATATAGTCTTAAAATGATTGAATATTAAATCAAATTGATACTGGATTTAATTAGACTGCAAATATGACCTGGCTGCCTATGTATATTTAACACCAATTGCAACTACTAAAGGGTAACACATTTAGTGTTCTAATGTATAGTTCATCTTTTTATTGATGAAAACAAATATTAAAGAAAAATATTACTGCTTAAGTAAACCAAATGATTATCAAGTGTCAGCATATGAAATTACTACATGCAGGATGATGCTTCTTGACACGTATATAGCGAGTCAATCGCATGATATTTAGAGCAAAAATATTTCATGAGAATAGAAAGCTAATTTGTGTAAACTAATGGAAAAATAAAAATTTAAAGGAGGTGGGTCTAAATTCATAGAAACATCCTAAATACGATCAAACTAAGTACTTGATCATGGCGAAAAATATATATCTTATTTCGACGGGCCATATATCAATTAAGTGTCATGTTTCATCGCCAAGGATGCGAACACATAATCCCTAGCTAGGTAAAGCGTGTACATGAAACAAGCATAATATGTAAAGCAAAAAAAGTTGTTAGTTATGATTGTGCATACCATGATCAAAGCATTTAAGCCGGTAAGTGTCATGATCGTGTATGTATCAGTTGAACAAGAATAATGATGAACTCTTTTTTGGAAGGGGTACAAGCATCAAAATAAAGGGTGATTTGATCATGATTACATGGGGGAGGCTATTGGTGATCTCTCCATCATATCCTTGACTTGTGTTTGCTAGAGATGGCCCGGAATGGAGGAAGAAATCGGCAGTAGTATTGGCGATCTCCCCCCCTATGATAATGACCAACTGTTTAACCCCATTATGATCACCCTTTTATGATCATACCCCGTCCAAAAAGATGATACATAGATCTAATACAACAAACTGAAAATTAACTTGATCAACTTGTTTTACAATTTGATTACACATTCAATTTCTCATTTGTCATCCTTCTCCCCATTTTACCACACTTCTCTCTATTGTTGAAAATCATGTATATATTTTATGTATCATAGCATTTGACGAAGGGCCAGTGGAAGCCCACTTTACCCTCTTTGGGCCTTTTCCTTTGGGGAGCCCAATCACCCAAAAGCCCACTGGGTGAGCTACCCTTGCTTACCAAGGTTTCTTCTTTATATGGGCGGGAGAACAGCTAAGAGGCAACAGGTTCATTAAATGCCTGATAAGAGAGGCATCCGGTCACCATCATAGTACTGATCCGGCTATGCATTAATGGAGAAAGGAATCGCAGCCGTTGGGGGTCAGACACGTGTCTGACCTTCCCAAAGAATCATAGTTACCGTTAGATAACATGAGGGACATTTCTAAGGGATAAGAGCATGCCATTATATAAGAAGGAACAAGGATAAGGCAGAGGAGGTATGATCATCTCCGGCCATTACTCTCATTAACTACTCTCATTTATTTCCTCATTAACTCCGACCAAGATTCCTTGTATTTACTACACATAACACACTTATTAGATTCACACCAAGATAGGAACTCTCCGGTGAACATCTTCATCGGAAACGTTCTTCTTCCTTATCCGGCAAGTTTACTTACTCTCACGCCGGAGCTTGGTCACGGATCCCCCTCCCGGGGTCCTCCGTGGCGAGGCTAACGGTTTATTATTTTGTAGCCAACAAGGACAGGAGCTCTCTATGTCAGCGAAGACCCAACTGACGTCATTCGAAGGTAGGGTATTCGACATTGGCGCCATCCGTGGGACCCAGGCCTGACCGGTGTTCCCACACTAACATTCGACGTTCAGAGAGCAACTCACCTTTCCAGAAACAGCATGGCAACTCCACATAGTTCACGTGTCACCCAAACGACTCAAAATGATCTGGAGAAAGTCACTGTGGAGGATATCACTCATGAAGAAGGTAACGAGAATCTGGTAGAAAACTTGGAAGAAACGGAGCACGTCACCCCTGGCTTCGTGGCCATGCACAGGGAAAAGATAACCAAGTATCTTGACGATCTAAAGAGGCAAGAAAAGCTGGACAGCCTCAGAGCCAGACTCTCTTTTGACACACCCTCTAATCAAGAAGGAACGGACCCCCAAAGCCAAAACGACAGTGGTGACCAGCTGGAGACATTCATGACGGCCCTAAGGCAGATGTCTTCCGAAGAAAGAGAGGACTTAATCACCGGCCAGAAACGTAAGGAAAAGGAGAAAGACAACTCAGGTGACACTGGCTTGGACCAACCATACCTACCACGAGACTTGGCCGAGGTCTCAAAGTTCACAAGGAGAATATCAGAGGCACCCATGCCCCCCAAGACAAAGCTGCCTCCAGGCTTTGACCGCTATGACGGAACGAGAGATCCAGAGGATCATCTGCATGCTTTCCGGGGGGCAGGGCAACTAGGGAGGTGGCCCATGCCCGTGTGGTGCCACATGTTTGTGCAAACTTTAACGGAGGGAGCTCGGTTATGGTTTGACAGCCTTCCTCCGGGAAGCATAGACAGTTACGAAGAGTTAAGCGAAAAATTCCTCAGGAACTTCGGCCAACAAAGGAAGGTAGTCAAGAATCCCAATGAAATCCTCCATATCAGACAAAGGGACAACGAACGGATAGATCAGTATATGGAAAGGTTTGTCAAAGAAAGCATGAACATCAAGGATGTCCCGGAGGTCATGAAAATTAGCAGCTTCATAAATGGGCTGAAGCATGCACAACTATGTGAAAAGCTGGGAGAGGAGTTTCCACCCTCTTTCGACAATCTCATGGACAGGGTAAGGGCTTTCGTCCAGGGAAAGGATACGGTCAGCAAAGCTAAGGAGACAGACACCCCGTCCCGCAGGGCCACTCCAACAACAAGACCACTTGAGAAAGGTACCCCCTATACACGAAAGCCTCCCTTTGATAGAATGTTGCATGACAGGGCAAGACCCTCATACTCCCCCTACAGACCCCGAGGGAGAGGCCCTCCCCCTTACTCCGATAGCTTCACCCCCCTTGTCAAAACCCCAAGCGAAATACTGGCCACGGAAAGGGTGAAGAATTCATTCCCCAGGCCACCCCCCATAAAACCAGGACCCAAAGCACAGCCAAATGAATATTGTGAATTTCATAAGGGCTTCGGGCACAAAACCGATGATTGCATGTACCTTAAGAGGGAAATAGAGGCGGCGGTGAAGACAGGGAGACTGGCACACCTGGTCAAGGAAATCAAAGAAGGGGGAGGGGATCGTAAGGGAAAAGATGCAAGAGAGCCGGGGAAGGCAGATGTTGATATGATAAGGAGAAGAAATGAATATGATGTTACCCGGAGTGTTAAGGCCAGAATCCTAGGCTCTCCAAGCTTCATGAAAGCTCCCATCCTCATGCCGTACTTAGAAGAAAACGAACTACAACGGCTCCCGCTAAACATTTCAGCGGTGATAGCTGGACACAAAGTGTCCAGAATACACGTGGACGGAGGATCCGGCGTCGAAGTAATATATGAACATTGCTTCCTCAGGTTCGATAGAGACATAAGAGATAGACTAGAGGAGGACTCCATCCCGTTGGTAGGATTCAACAACAGTGTGTCACATCCTCTAGGAAAGATCAAGCTCCCATTTACGGTTGGCGTAGGGGATAGAGTCCGGACAATCAACTTAACCTTCACTGTGGTCAGGGCACCCTCCAAGTACAACGCGATTTTGGGAAGACCTGGGATTGGAGATCTACAAGCACAAGCATCTACTCCTCACGAAGCGTTGGTATTTCAAACACCAAAGGGTCTTGCATGGGTCAAGTCAGCTTATGAAGTTGTCTCTTCAGTATCCAAAGGGGAGGAACCGGGAAAGACCCCAGAGAAGAAGGTGGAGGAATGGGTCCTCTGTGATAAGTTCCCAGAACAGACAGTCAAGGTAGGAGGCCACCTGAGCGACAAATGCAAAAGTGCCCTGAAGGAACTACTCCTCCATAACATAGACGTGTTTGCATTCCAACACGGGGACATGACGGGAATCCCTAGAAGCCTGACGGAGCACCGGCTCAACACTTTCACATGGGCGAGACCAGTGAGGCAGAAGAAGCGAAGCATGGGTCCAAACAAGATAAGGGCTGCTTGTGAAGAGACCCGCAAACTGCTCAAAGCGAGGATAGTTAGGGAAGTCAAATACCCATCCTGGGTTGCCAACCCAGTTATGGTTCAGAAAAAAAGACGGAGGATGGAGGATGTGCATCGATTTCCAAGATTTAAACAAAGCATGCCCCAAGGACTGTTATCCCCTCCCGGAGATAGACACCCAGGTCAATTCCCTGTCCCATTACCCACTGAAGTGCTTCCTTGACGCCTACAAGGGATACCACCAAATACAGATGTCAATAGAAGATGAAGAAAAGACCGCTTTCATCACCGATGAGGGAACATTCTGCTATACTAAAATGCCCTTCGGTCTCAAAAACGCGGGGGTGACATACCAAAGGTTTATGAACACCTTATTCAGGGAGCAAAGGGGAAGGAATCTAGAGGTGTATGTTGACGACATTGTCATCAAGAGCCTGACGGAGGCAGCCATGATAGACGACATAGCCGAGACTCTCAACACAATGCAAGATGTAAACATGAAACTGAACCCCGGGAAATGCCATTTCGGGGTAGAGGAAGGAAATTTCCTGGGGGTGGTGGTAACTAAAGGAGGGATAAGGGCAAACCCAGAAAAAACCCAGGCTGTGGCCGAAATGCGATCCCCCAGGTCCTTGAGGGACATCCAGCAACTAAATGGAAGGTTGATTACGCTAAATCGTTTCTTATCAAAAGTGGCTGACAAAACCCTCCCTTTTATGAAGGTGTTAAAGGACTGCATCCAGACGAACAAATTCAACTGGACCACCGAGGCTGAAACCGCCTTTCAAGAAATGAAGGCTTACATCTGCAAGCTCCCAACGTTGGCCACCCCGGTGCCCGGGGACCCGTTGCTCCTTTACCTATCTGCCTCTAAAACGACCATAAGCGCAGTCATGATGGTGGAACGGGAGGGGAAGCAGATCCCCATATATTTCATCAGTAGAACACTAAAGGGGCCTGAGGAACGGTACATGCCACTGGAGAAACTTGCATTAGCCCTGGTCTTTGCCTCTCGGAGGCTCAGAAGATACTTCCAAGGGCATAAGGTCACGTTAGTCACTGATCAACCTCTCCAGAAAGTGCTTAGGAAACCGGAACAGTCAGGACGATTGGCTAAGTGGGCCGTAGAACTGGGAGAACACTCTCTGGAGTTCAAACCCAAGACAGCCACGAAGGGATAGATACTGGCCGACTTCCTAGCAGAGGTACCCGAAGACGAAGAGAGGGAACTACAAAAGTGGGAAACTCTGGAGGAGGAAGAAAGAAGGAGGGGGGACGAAGCCGTTTGGAAATTGTTCACTGATGGAGCATCCAGTGAAGAAGGGAATGGTGCAGCCATCACGTTGACAAGCCCCGAGGGGGTTGAGCTGACATATGCTATAAGGCTAGATTTCGAGAACACCAACAACACCGCCGAATACGAAGCCCTTCTAGCAGGGATGAGATTGGCACAGAAGATGAAAGCAAAACACGTGGAGGCCAGCACCAACTCTCAGTTGGTAGTGAAGCAGTATCAGGGGGAATATGAAGCGAAGGATAGCATCATGGCTCAGTATGTGGCGAAGGTTAAAGAGACAGCTAAGGCATTCAGAACCTTCAAACTGGAATACATCCCTCGGGGGAGGAACAGAAAGTCTGATGCACTCAGCAAGCTAGCTTCAGTAGCATTCGACCATCTCGCGAAGGAGGTCAAAGTAGAGGTCTTGACATCCCCCTCCTTGGACGTAACGGAAGTAGCCACAATCGAAGGTTCCCAAGAAACATGGATGACTACAATCATTAAATTCCTCCGGGACGGGACCTTGCCCGAAGGGGAATGGGCGGCTAGAAAGGTAAGAGTCAAGGCCTTACAGTATGAACTAATTGGAGAAGAACTATACCGAAGGTCGTATCTGGGTCCGTCCCTAAGGTGCATAGATATGGAAGAGGCCGAATATGAGATCCGGGAAATGCACGAGGGAATCTGCGGAATGCACTCAGGACCGAGAGCGATTGTAAGAAGAGCAATGAACGCAAGATTCTACTGGCCACGAATGTACGAGACGGCATCCGAAGAGATCAAGAAGTGTGATAACTGCCAAGTATATGCACCAATGACCCACCAACATAAACACCCTATGGTCCCGGTCTTGACATCTTGGCCATTTCAAAAATGGGCCATAGACATAATTGGACCTTTTCCAGAGGGTCCCGGGGGGGTCAAATACGTGGTGGTGGCCATCGATTATTTTACTAAATGGATTGAAGCGAAACCCCTGGCAAAGATCACCGGAGATCAAATGAGACGGTTCGTACTGGATAACATCGTGTGCAGGTATGGGATCCCGAAGGAACTGGTGAGTGACAACGGGGTGCAATTCGCCGGGAAACCCTTCAAGCCATGGTGTGAGCAGATGAGAATTCAACAGGTGTTCACCTCCGTAACCCATGCTCAAAGTAACGGGTTGGTAGAAAGGGCCAACCAGAGCGTTATCAAAGGGATGAAAGGCAGGCTTGGGAGAAAACAGAAAGGCTGGCTGGAAGAACTTCCGTTTGTATTATGGGCATACCGGACCACTCCCAAAAGTTGCAATGGGGACACCCCATTCAGCCTTACCTACGGGACGGAAGCTATGATCCCTGCAGAGATAGGGTCCCAAACCGCCCGGATGAAGCTGAGGGATGAAGAGAATGAACAGGATCTAAGAGTGAACCTGAACTTATTGGAAGAAAGAAGGGAGATAGCAGCAGTGAAGGAAGCTCACTACAAAAAACTTCTGGCAAGTTACTACAACGCACGAATGAAGAAGCTCAACCTTGTCCCAGGGGACCTAGTCCTTAGAGCCAACGAGGCCAGTTTACAGGAAAACACCGGGAAGTTAGGACCCAACTGGGAAGGCCCATATAGAGTCACATGGGCCAAAGGGAAGGGAGCGTGCAAGTTGGAAACCTTGGAAGGAAAAGAGGTCCCCAGGACCTGGAACCTGATGCAGCTCAGGAAATATTACATGTAAGGGGCAAGCCCCCAGGAAAAAACGGCCAAGGGCCACTTTTGTTTTAGGAAAACCATATGTAAGGGGCAAGCCCCCAGGAAAAAACGGCCAAGGGCCACTTTTGTTGTAGGGAAACCATATGTATGGGGACTTTCCCCCAAAAAGTAAACCTTTTGTAAACAATCTATGAAGGGAAGTATAAATCCCCCGAAGGTTTAATGAAAGGACGGACAGAAATGTCCCATTTTGAAAACTACGGGTAATCATACCTGGGCAGACGTGCCTATAAACACCCTTTAAATCTATAACTAGAACAAGCAAACACACGTGTATGAGGCATTCAAAACATGCCCAAAGCCCGGCCGTGGGGCTAATAAAGGTCTAGCTAACCTAAAAAACGGACAAAAGCAAGTCAAAAAACATAATATCACATTATAGGCTTGTCCACCGATTGGCCTCGAACAGACAATCACAGTTTAACAAAGCAAACAACAACAAACATATAGTGCACAGGCATTCGTATACCGACAACTACGAAGGGGAGCCTGCTTTATTTAATACAAATCATACGTACAAAAAGAAGCCCCAGTAACTGGGGAAAAAAGCCAAAAAATTATTACAGACACGGCAAGACAAAGTAAAGACATAACTCTTCACCAAAGCAGCTTGAAAACCTCCAGAGAGCCGCCGAGCTAGCTTCCGATATAAGCCCCTGCAAAATAAAACAAACAAGACAAAAAGCAGGCAACCAAGCCAAAGAGGAGCTATACATAACCATAAACCATACGATTAGCGGTCAACATGGTCCCCAACGCGAAGGACCATCCAAAATAAAGTCAAGCATACGAACATCCTACGGTAAGTTAGAGTTATTACAACCATATCGAAACTTGTCAAATGTTCAGAATTTACTGGGGATCACCCCCAGAAAGAGATGGTGGAGACGAGGGACCAACGGAGGAGAACAAGGCCTTCAATTCAGCAATTGAGATCATGGGATGTTCAAGAATCTTGGCAAGGACAGCTGGGGTCTTACGACCAAACTCCTCGTTCAGTTTAGACAACTTCTTCTTTGCCTTGGAGTTATAAAGGGGAGTCTCTTTCCTGCCCAGGCCCTGGGCAGAGTAAGCATAGCCATCCTTCAACCCCGCTTGATAGCCAACATCCCTATAGGCCCCGTAAATCTCCTCCAAACCATTCTTAAAGTCTTCCGATTGAGCAACAGCGGTCAGGAAGGCTCCAAAACCTTCAGTGATCAACCAGTGCTTCTCCCCAGCCAACCGTTGGTTATCATCTGAAGTTATCACATAGTCTGCATACATCGTGTTAAGCTGCTCCTGGGATACGGAGCCAACCTCCTTCACATGCTTCAGTTCGGCAACAAGCTCCTCTTTCTCCGCAATCAAGGATGACATCTCCTGCTCCCAAGCCCGCTCTTTCCTCTCAAGTATAGCCCCAGCTCCCTAAACAGAGTGAACATGGCAACATGTATACATATAATAAAAAAAAGGGGGGAGGGGAGAATGTTACGCACCTTCTCCTCCTGTAACCTCCTCTCAGCAGCAACCACCTGGCCCCTAAGTCCGGCAGCAACCGATTGGGAAGCTTTAAGTTCATCCTTGAGCCCCTCATTTGCTTTCCTCAGATCATCAATCCTTTGCAGCATCCCGGCACCCCTAAAGAAGCTCTCACACAAGGACATGCTATACTGATCTTCAAAAAGATCATCCCTCAGGGCAGAATTAACAAACTTATGCGAAGGAGGGACAGCATGACTTAGAAAGTCCCGGGCAGCCTCAGGAGTCCCAATCACGGAAGAGCTGGTCACCTTCCATTTAGGAACATAAGTGCCGGGGAGAGCATCAGCAAATAAAGGGGCAAGGGGGAGCGATGGGCAAGGCCTTCCTGAAAAGAGGGTTTGCTAGTCCCAGTAGCATGCAAGGGAGAAAGCTCATAGGCCGAGGAAAAACGAGCTACCCCCACCTTAGAGGTTTTGTCCCGTATTCGGGAAGGAGAAGGGCCAGTTGGAATTTCTATAGGTTCCCGGGAGCTCCCCTGAGAGAAAAGAGCAAGTCAGAAATAACAGAGATGGGAAGAAAAAGAAAAGGGACCACTCACCAATAACGGAGCACTCACTAAGCTTGAAGACTTCAAATGCTAGGACAAGGAACCCTTGACTCCAGTAGGAGGAAGGTCAGAGGCAGCCTTGGAAGGGGGAGGAAGCTTTTGACCACTTGCACTCCGGAGTCTCTGGCGAATGTTGCGGGGTGCAGGAGCCGGATGGGGGCTGACAGATTTTCTTTTACGTACCAGCTGTATCTCCACCTCTTCGTCGTCGCTTGGGCCGGAGGGATGAACAGGAGGAAGGTCGGGAGAGCTTTCCTCCCCACCAGAAAGATCCTCCTCGGATCCACCCCTGGCAGCAGAGCCCCCTACCTGAGCGGATTCCCCCACAGCCTGTGCCTCTGCATTTAGCCAGGGATCGATCTCGTTATCAACCACATACTTCACGTCCTTGGAATCACCTTGAAGAAGCCGCCACAAAGTTATCTCTACACAAGACACCAAAGATGACTACGGGACCACAAAAGCTTGAAGGAAAAAAGAAAATGACCATAAGAAACAAACATAGACCAAAAAGTACCTTTCTTGCCAAAGAAGGCTCTTGGACGAACTGGGTAGGAAGGACTCAAACCACCCATAGCAAGCATCCCCTCTGAAAAGGTAAAAGCCCTTGTCGGATTATCACATATCCTTTTCCACTGGACAGTCTCACTCGCAGAAAGGGTAGGGACCACATCCTCAATGGCAGTATCAAGATCTTTGGGAATAGGGGACTCCGGTAACATGGCCGCAGACACAAATATGAACCTGCACTTCCAATCTTTTGGGTAGGTCGAAGTGGGCATAAAGTTATAACAAGGCCTCGAGACGTTGTTTTGACGTTTAGCAAATGTAAACCAATCACCTTCGGAAATCAGCCGGTAAAACATGCAGAACAGCGGAACAGAGGGTTCCCCCGAGATCGCAGCACAGGACAACTCAAAGTGAACTACCCTCATAAACCCCAAAGGGTGAATCTGTGAAAAATGCACGCCAAAGTGACGGAGTAGGGAAATCTTGAAGGCAGAAAGGGGGTATCGGGCCCCACAGGAAGAAAAGGCAAGGGTATAGATGGGTATTCTGTCCGGCGTGCATTCTGCCGATTCGTTGGGACCGGGTAAAGAGGGGGAAAACTGATCTGGAATATTGTATGCTTCGACAAAGGTTTTCAGATCCTTCATCGTTAGAACAGATCTTATTGATGACCGGCCACCGCGGCTCATGGTTGAGAAAAATGGTGAAAGGGAGAATAGTTGCAGAGAAAGAAAGAAAATTGAAAGGTTTGAATGAGAAACCGGAGGAGAGTTAAAGGGGGTATTTAAAGAGATAACTGCTGACGTACAAGTAACTGTCATATCAGCAGTCCTCTCAAAATTTAAAAACGGGCACGTGCAATGAGGGAGTTAACTCCCGCCATAGGAGATTCGGCGACGCAATGATTCCTAAAAACTGCAAATATTAACTGATCAGAAGTGGGCCCACCCAAAGAGAAACCATCTCTCTTAAGCAGTTGTGATTCAGCCCAGGATCATGAGCCTCGGGTCTCAGAACCAGGGACTAAAGATGACTTGACGACGGGCCAGTGGAAGCCCACTTTACCCTCTTTGGGCCTTTCCCTTTGGGGAGCCCAATCACCCAAAAGCCCACTGGGTGAGCTACCCTTGCTTACCAAGGTTTCTTCTTCATATGGGCGGGAGAACAGCTAAGAGGCAACAGGTTCATTAAATGCCTGATAAGAGAGGCATCCGGTCACCATCATAGTACTGATCCGGCTATGCATTAATGGAGAAAGGAATCGCAGCCGTTGGGGGTCAGACACGTGTCTGACCTTCCCAAAGCATCATAGTTACCGTTAGATAACATGAGGGACATTTCTAAGGGATAAGAGCATGCCATTATATAAGAAGGAACAAGGATAAGCAGAGGAGGTATGATCATCTCCGGCCATTACTCTCATTAACTACTCTCATTTACTTCCTCATTAACTCCGACCAAGATTCCTTGTATTTACTACACATAACACACTTATTAGATTCACACCAAGATAGGAACTCTCCGGTGAACATCTTCATCGGAAACGTTCCTCTTCCTTATCTGGCAAGTTTACTTACTCTCACGCCGGAGCTTGGTCACGGATCCCCCTCCCGGGGTCCTCCGTGGCGAGGCTAACGGTTTATTATTTTGTAGCCAACAAGGACAGGAGCTCTCTAGGCCAGCGAAGACCCAACTAACGTCATTCGAAGGTAGGGTATTCGACAGCATTATTGAAAGCCATTCCAAGGTGATAATTTGACTACATAGTAATCTTTATCTGTAGGCGGGGTATATATTGTTGGAGTTCTAAAGAGATATTGTAAAACTCACAAGTCAAAACATTTATTTAACTAGAAACAAAGTTTAATACAGCAAAATAAACAGCTTAAACCTAGAATTAAGCAACACATGGCCCATGATTCCAGGATCAGATAACTCCTAAAACATGGTGCATGGTCCCATGATTTACAAATTACTCAAGGAAAACATAAATCTCCACTCATATAGGAAAATAAATTGCCCTTGATGGTAAATCTATCAAAATGAAATTTGTGTTGCTCTTTGAAGTACATTCAAGAGATTGATGATAAGAGTCAAATGTTACTTACATATACACATCATTCACTGATGTTTTTAATTATATGCATGTTTGAAGCCAATTGATGTAAAATTACAATACTTTCATAAAAGTAATTCAAAAGGAAAAATAAACTATGAGTGGATTGTAGCCTTCAAATTATACTAAATATAATGCTCAAAGTCTGATGTGCAGTAGCATTGAGTCAATGGAAACACTAGAATAGGAGGGATATAGAAAACATAAGTGTCTATGAAATAATTAAATGTATATACTGAGATCAGATCTGATGACATGTCTTTTTTCATGGAAAAGAACAGGAAAGACACTCTTCATGGTATGTCTTTGAAGGCATATTTATGTCATACCCACATGTCAATAAATTACATAATAAATATCTGCAACCCCCCACCCCTCCCTCGTCCATCCTGTATAGTGTATACATATAAATAAGCTTCATGCATATCACACCACTGTGATTTTAAAGTTTAAACCATCATGCAACATTTCAAATATGTTAATCTTGAATTCTTGATCACTTGATATGATATTTTCATCATGTAAGGTTAAGTTTTCTCTTATATATTAATTTGTTTACATCTAATTAATAATGATGAAATGCAAAGGTTTCAAGTACTTTGTTTTGAATTACAGAAACAGATGGGGTAGGGGGATGATGGTTGCATGTGGGTGTGGTTCCAACACATGGATGCACCTTTTGCTAGTTCCCAACGATTGCTATAGGGTTTTTGTCAGTCAGTTTCATGATGTCTTTTTCCTTAAATGGTAACAAGACACTTTGTATCAGTTTCATCATACATGCTTCTAACTCCCCTAATATGCTATGCTAAACCATCATTCGTTTGTTCTCTCTCACTATATATGCATAGAGAGAGAGGGTGGCTATGGAGTAGGGAGGTCCCTACAACAGGTGAAATCAAAGGGTATGAAAGTGGGGGGTTTTGGGAAGTAGAGAAGATGGTGACAAATGTGCATGTTTTAGTGTAAAGACAATAGAGAAGTATGGGATAAAGGGGTTTTATTGGTTAGATGTCACCACTCACCACCATCTCTGTAGTCTATACATCATCCTAAATTATTGGAAGCTAGATTAGATATACATCATTTTCATCATTCATTAACTAGGGATAAAAAAGAAACTAAACTAAACTAAAGTTTTATTCATATTATTTTTTATAATATGTAGAGAAGAATGAATATAAAGATATAATATTAAGAATTTGGAGTCTTTAGAGCATTCACATCCAAAGAACTAAATTGTGAGTGTGGGGTTTTTAAAATATAAAGAGTATAAAAAATGGTTGTGAGTAGAGAAGTGAGAAAATGTTACTGTTTATATGTATATTTGGGGGGACACTGTTCACCCACTATAATTTTTTAATATATATTGAAAGTGGTTGTAAGTGAAGGAGAGAGAAAAATGTAATGATAAAGGTATAAAAATATTATTTAATTGAAAAAGAGAGAGAAAAAGTATTTGTTTTTAGTAGAAATATATTGATATAAAAGTTGTTTTTTAGTGGAATGTATGTATCATTTTAGGGGGCTAGATGTGAATGCTCTTAAATCTACAAACACACTTTGTAGATTAGATATATATATATATATATATATATATATATATATATATATATATATATATATATATATATATATATATATATATATATATATATATATCATATACATCATTTGCTGAAATGTTGTGAAGGTGTCTCAAGAAGTCAAAAACAGGATATTTACAAATAAAACGTAGAGAGAATTAGATGGAGTAAAATAATAAAATAAATAACTAGCTAAAACTCTTTTAACTTAATTGAAACGAAAAATTAGTAATGAAGTCAAAAATAAGAAGAGAGAAAATAATGTTGTTTAAAAAAGTTAACTCGAAAACCTTCAAAACAAACAGGTTCGCAGTATAGATTTATAAGAAGAGAGAAAGTAATGTTGTTTAAAAAAGCTAACTCGAAAACCTTCAAAACAAACAGGTTCGCAGTCCATCATAGATTTATTCATTTTCTAAAGAAAATATACAATTTTTTTAATTGCTAGTGTTACTTTTTTATACTAAAAATTCTAAATTATTTCCTTTTCTCATATTTAAATCTAAGACTTTCCTCTAAGAAGCATGTACCTCTAGTTAATTAAGTAACACATATGTAGTTACTAATATATAAGACGAATTTACATATCGAGATAGTTGGTAAACGGGCAACAAGCTGCGCCGCTACCCATTTTTGAATAACAAAACTAAGTCTTTTAAAAACTACGTCCATAGATCTCGGGGTCATAACATTACTATGCATGACCCTTTAAACTCGACTAAGTAGATCCACAGCCTCTGGTGCTAGAAAACCAAAAGTATCAAAAGCAAAAGGAAAAAAAAATAAAGGCATTGAACTTTTTTAAACAAAAATACTAGCAACAGTTAATTGAAAATGGCAAAAAAAAATAAATGCATCGTTCCCCATCACTGATTATTATTCTACATTAAAACGAAATGCTAAGTTGCTAACATCTCCAAACACAAAGATAATATTTATAAATAGAACAAAAAAACAATTAACTAAGAGTAAGTAAGATAACTCCATGATGCTGTGATAAAACATGTAAAATTAAATAACTTATTTTCACTCATTTATCCTTGTATATCATCACATTCATGCAAGTATATTCTAAATTCCCTCCAAGTGCTATCGGAAAAAGCACACTTTAGCTCATGAAAAAGTTACAAAAGTGATAATTTGGGTCCCAGAAATGTTTTGAATGATCAAATTCTCTTTTATTTTCCACCTCTGTTTTATCTTACGTTTTTCTTTTCAGACAACTTGGATTTGATAATTCAAACTTTGTCCCCGAGTAACATCTTAATACTTAGTATACTTTAGAGACTCTTATAAAAGAAAGACGGTATATCTCCTCGATTAGAGAAGAGGCTATATATAGATAAAAAGAATTACATACAAGTATAGAAGAATTCTGAAATTACAAGTACAATCAGAAATTAATTCAATCAATGTGGTTGTTTAATATCCCCGCAAGCGAGACGGTGGTGGACCTAAGCGAAGCAACTACCAAAAGTAGTCAACTTGAGGATGAGGAAGGCTTTTCGTAAATATGTTTGCTACCTGGAGCTTGCTTGGAACAAACCTAGTATGTAATTTACCAAAAGTAACTAGTTCACAAATAAAATGATAATCTAAATCAATATGTTTAGCCCGTTTGTGAGAGACGGAATTATATTTAAGAAATAATGCATTTCGGTCATCACAAAGAATAGTTGGACGGTCAGGAGGTAAAGCATGAAGTTCCCAAAGCAGATGTGTCATCCAGATAATCTCAGCACCCGTGTTTGCCATAGCTCGATATTTAGATTCACAGCCAGAGCGAGCAATGGTAGGTTGCTTCTTAGCACTCCATGATATAAGGTTGCCACCCAAGAAGATAGATAACCATAAGTAGATCGATGAGTTCCAAACAACGAGCCTAATCAGCATCAAGGAGGGATGTCTGAGAGGGACAACTATAGTGAAGACTAAAAGCTAGGGTGCCTTTAACATATCGAAGAATCCTTTTGACCGCCTCATAATGTGTAACCGTTGGGGCATGTAGGAACTGACTGACTTAATTAACAACACAGGAGATGTCAGGGCGAGTGATTGTAAGATACTGAAGAGCACCAAAAATCAATCGATGTAGAGTAAGATCTGAATATAAAGGAAACACTAGTGCTTAAAGGTGTCGGTGTCGGTTTGGTATCCAACATCTTAGCACGGTAAGTATATTTGTAGTGTATTTTGATCGGTTTAATAATAGACCACTTGAGGTATAGGTAACTTTAAGCCCAAGAAAATAACTGAGCTCCCCAGATCTGATCTTTGATGGCAAACTCTTGGTTTAGACGAGTGATGAAATAGTGAGTATATAAGGTTGATTTTCCGTTAAGATAAAATCATCAACACAAACCAACAAGTACATGATACATGCATCCTTTTGGAAGACAAATAGAGATGGGTCAACACGACTACACACAAAATCATTATGAAGAAGAAATATGCTAAGTCAATGAAACCAATCCCTAAGGGCTTGTTTGAGACCATAAATAGCCCTATCTAGTTTGCTTACATGAGAGGGTAACTAAAGGTCAACAAATCCTGGTGGTTGTCCCATGTAAATACTTTCAGTTAGATTCCCATAGAGAAAGGCATTGTTAACATCTAACTGATGGAGATTTCATTGATTTATGACAACCAGGGAAAGTACAACACGACCCGTAACAGCTTTAACAACGGGACTAAACGTGTGAAAGTAGTCAAGCCCTGGTGTTGGACTGAAGCCCTGAGTCACAAGGCGAGCTTTGTGTCGATCAATAGTGCCATCCGAATGATACTTAGTGCGATAAAGCCATTTACAACCCACAATGTTGTGGTCAGACGGACGAGGGACAAGTGTCCATGTATTATTACTATGAAGGGCTTCAAGTTCATGTTTCATAGCAAGGACCCATTTGTCATCACATGAGGCAGTTTAAAAAACTTTTGGGTCAGTGGACGGTGGCGACAAATGGGCGTTGATAGACATTAATGAGGGCACAAAACGAAACGTCAGCATTCGGAACACAGTTTAGCTACTTGATGAGGTTAGCTACCCAAGTCATACATAAAATAAATTACTTGTGAACTTACGCTTACACTTTTTGCTTAACTAAAAATTGTGAATTCGCCAACTTTTATGTTGGTGCACTTGTGTCTGTACTTTGTCTGTATGTAAACGATGTCCTTGGTAGTCTGTAATTTGACCAAGTCATCTATCCTCCTAGTTTGACTTGGCCAATATGTTGAAAGATGTCTGTCTGTATCAAAGGATAGCCTCGAAGGATATTGTTGATCCTTCGAGGTGCTCGAAAGATATGCTTCGAATATTAGACCTCGAAGGATCATCCTTCGAGGTGAATGCTCATCTTTCGAACATGTTGTGATCGATAGATGATCCTTCGGACCATCTATCGGATCCTTCGAGCAGACCTGCTGTGTTTGGGTATATATACCCATGCAATGTGTTGAGTTCAGTAGACAGACAGAAGACACACAGACAGAAAGATACCGAGAGATAGAGAGTCTTCTTGAGAGCATTCTGTCCGGAACTCACACACACACTTTGAGAGTTTATAGAACATTTCTGTAAACATTGAGCTTGTAACCGAACCCTCATTGCATTAATACAAGTTGTGTTAATCGGTGAACTTGTGTGTTTGTTTCTCTACTTGCTACTAACTCGGTTTGCTTGCTAGCTTGGATTCCGCACTCGCTAGTAGGTTTGTATAACAAGGTTTAGGTTCGTAATCCTCCGCGAAAAGGGACCTACAAGTGGTATCAGAGCCTCGCTCTTTACCTTGTTTAAAACCGGGTTTTTACAAGTTTTGGTGTGTTGAAACACTTGGTTTTGCACCTGTTTTTACTTAGTTTCTTGCATTTTCTTTGAGTAAAAACGTGTCTAAACTAACCGGGAGTGTTTAAAGTTGGGTTGGGTAACTTGGAAATTGGTTTTTAAGAAACTTTGTGTTTTCCGGCCAATTTCCGGTGTGTTTCCGGTGACCGGACTTGGTGGATAAGGTTTGCCATTTTTGGGCATTGTTTTTGAAAGTCAAAAAGTTGGTGAAGATCTGTGTGCAGAACATACCTTTCTGCCGAAAGTACTTCACCAACCCATCACCTTTTTCACCAACCCATCACTCTGTGTCAGTTTGTGTCAGAACCTCTCGAAAGATATCTTTCGACATCGAAAGACTATCCTTCGACATCTGTCGATCAAGGAAGGCTCGAAAGATTGTTATCCTTCGACCCATCCTTCGAAGTCTGAATCATATCCTTCGAGAAAGGAATCTATTCGAAAGACAGTGTCCGAAAGATAAGGATTTAGCTCGAAAGATAAGGATCTTTCAAAGGAGAATCCTTCGAGCTCTTGAATCTTTCGAAATCATTGTTCGAGACTCAACAGTAATCTTTCGAGTACTGTTGATCCTTCGAACAATAGTTGATCTTTCGATTGTGGTCAGTTGGTAGTTAACAAGTTTCTGTGATTTCAGATCCTTCGACCAGGATCCTTCGGCTGTGTATCTTTCGGATCATTCTTACTTAGCATTTATTTTGCTTATCTATCATGAATCCGAGTTGGTGGGGAAATCCGGCTCCAGACAGTGGAAAATACATGAATACCAGTCAATCTCCATCATGGGCCGAATCTCCGGTATCTACATCCTCACAAACAAATGCCACTCCAGCTGGTCAATGGGCGTTTGTTTCAAATCAAACTCCGAGTATTCAAAGTCTTCTACTAAGCGAAAGTGAAACCGGAAGTTTGAACAGGCCTCCAAAGTTGATGCATCTTAATGAATATCCGGGATGGGTTGATCGTTTCCATACATACATTCTTGGTCAAAATACAGAGTTGTGGTTGCGGTTCACTACGGAATTCGATCAAACTATCGAGGTTGCTGCTTCTTCGACAGCTACTTTTGCCGATCTTCCTGATGATCAAAAGAAGACGTATGACTTAGAAAAGAAAGCATACGCTATTCTCACTCAAGCACTGAGCAAGGATATTTATCATCAGTTCGTCAGTTTCAAGACTACGAAGAAGCTGTGGGATGCATTGAAGACAAGAGGAGTAGGTAATGAAGCCACACGTCAACTACGACGAGATCTACTGAAGAAATAATTCGATGGCTTCACATGTATGGATAAGGAGTCCTTGGGAGATATGACAAGCCGTTTCTATCACCTGCTTACTGAGCTGACCAACTTTGAAGTCACTACGACTCCAACAGAGGTGGTAAAGAAGTTTGCCGATGCATTGCCTCCTCAATGGAATAACTTCCTGGAAATCTTGAAGTACAACGGAACGTTGAAAACTACAAATATCAACGATTTCGTGCAGCTTCTGGAGAACAAGGATCAGGAAGAAACGTTGAAGGCAAAGAGAGTTGCAGTGCCACAGAATCCAGAGATGTATTATGGCACCTCCACTTCTTCATCAGCAAAAGCCGGTTCACATGCTCCACTTCAAACGGCGTTTGTCACAAGCACGGATATGTATGGCAATCCAGTGCAAGTTCCTGTAAAGCCGCCTCCAACCACAGATCTGTATGGAAATCCAATACAACCACCTCCTCCTCCTCCTGCTCAACAACCACAATATGCGTGTTATGGAGGAACATCATCTGCAGGTCAACAATCAAAGTCTAGTACCGTTCAGCTCGACACGTCAAGCTTCTCTAAAATCAGTGTAGAAGTAGCTAAGGAACACATGGAGCTGCTTAACACTGTAGTGAGCGCGTACTGTGGGTTGATAGAAGGTCAGATTGGAAACATTAATCTGACACAAGAAGATTACAGGCAGATTGATAAGGAAGAGATGGACTTGATGGATATCAAGTGGGCCTTTGCGAGTGCTGTGAGAAGAGCAAAGGATTGGATGGAAAGTACTGGCAGAACCAGCTTGGAAAGTAAGCGAGACACCAAGTATGGGTTTGATAAGCAGGCTGTTAAGTGCTTCAACTGTGGTGAACGGGGCCACTTTAAAAGGGAATGTACAAAGCCAGCACAGCACGGGAATCAAAATCCCTTCAGAAACCGAGGCAACCAGCAGAATCAGAACAGAAACACTGAGCGTTCATTGGTGCCTGCAAATAACCAAACCAACCGAGCACTTGCAGTTCAGGTGGATGAAGGTTGTGACTGGTCAATCCAGTTGGGTGGTGATGCTCCTGATGGAACAGCATGTTTTGCTCAGATTGTGAAGGAGCTAGTTCACACCAGTGGTGGAGAATCTTCTGCCAGTGGTGATGAATCGTCTGAAGATGAAGACTCCTCTGGATACAGCAGGAGTGTTGATGAAGAATCATCCAACTCTGGTGATGATCATGTGGGTGAGACATCTAATGTTTCGGATGATATTGACATTGATGAACTCTTGGGGGAAGCTGTAGCAGAAACTCAAAGAAGATCTATTCTGGTGGATCAGGCTGCTTACTCTTCGTCTTCTCTCCATTCAGCCTTTATGGCTAATGTCGACGGTTCATCAAGTCAGGTATGTGTCGATGAACCCACTGCTATTAACTGTGATGAATGTGATAGATTGCATGCTAGGTGTGCTGATTTGGAAGGAAACATGTCTGAGTTGCAAGCCAAACATGATGCTTTACAAGCTAGTTTGTTTGACTTGCAAGACAAACATAGTTCCTTGAGTGCTGATTGGTGTGACTTGCAAAGCAAGCATGAGGCTTTGCAAGAAAAATATGATGTGACATTCATCCACAATCAGAAGTTAACTGTGGACCTCTCTAAATGCACAGAAGCCAACATGTTTTATGAAAACCATGAAAAAGAATTTAAGTCAGTAATTGAAACATTAAAGAAGGATAAAACTGAACTGACTAAAATGGTTTCAAGAAAACAAACTGATATTAATTTGTATATATCTCGCCTTGAGAGTATGCAAAAAGAGATGGCTTGTGTGAAAACCGAAAGTGATGCGATCCAACTCAAGCTAGACAGTTATTTGAGTTCTAGCTATGTGTTAGATCACATCATTGACGTTCAGAAGGAAAAGAGAGATGTCACATGCATAGGTTACAAGAAGTGTCCACCACCAGTGAGACATAATTATGACGCCATGCCTGATGAAGAGGACAGGGTATTCTTTGAACCTTCTGTGCCTCTAGATGTTAAGGAGTTTGCTGCAGGACTCGGATACCAAAAGGAAGTATCCTCAGATTCAGATGTGTCAGCAGATACATTTGTGAGTGCTGAACAGAATCAAGATCCTCCAGTTGTGATTGAGGATGCTGAGTCGTCTGATGATGAATCTGATGATACTGTCCCAGCAAAGTCTGATGCGGTAGTCAAAAATGAGGACATACCTCTTGAGAATCACATTCTATGTGATCCCCCTGTACAACCCGCTAAGACTATTGCAACTGAGTCCTCATCTGCAGAAGAGCCGGAGAGTGTGAATTTGCTGTACACTCTAGTTGGTGATGATAAAATTTACTCAGACAAAGATTTTCCCATTAAGAATGTTAATCAATCCTTAATCTGCAAAGTCTTTGAGAATTCGACGAGTAAGTTCTTGGGAAAGGCAGGACCTAAAGTTACAGTTACACAGTGTCCTCCTATTCCAAAGGCTGAAATTCGAAAACAATTTGGTAACAAGAAATTACCAACAGTGCCAACACAGCAAAATCACACCAAACCCAAAGGTAAAACACCGGCTCAAGCTAACAAGAAGCCGAACCAAAAGAAGAAGAAAAAGGTTAACTTTGTGAAATCGACGGGAACGGACAAAATTGAAAAGTTTGAAAATCAATCTAACTTAGATTTTGTCAAGAAAGCTATTGTCGAGAAAAGAAATGAACCAAGCAGTTCAAAACCTAGTACCTCGGGTTCACAAAGTTCAACTTCATCGGCTAGACGATCACATGATTCTTCGGGGTTTGTAGAACGAAGATCATGTTTTGAATGTGGAACCATTGGGCATATTATTAGAAATTGCCCATATCTTCATAAGCAGAAAGGAAAGGTTGATGATCCCCGTGGCAAAACTGACCGTAAGCCAACTGTTTCCACAAAACAAGATCCCCGACTTGTAAAAGAAAGGGAAAAGAAACAGAAAAGGCAACAGGTCAAGAAAATTGAAAAAGCAATTAAAACTGATGTGGTTCAAAAACAATCTGTTGCTGTAAAACCAGAAACTTCTACAATTTCAAACAATCAAGAAGTTAAAATTTTAAAGAAAGATACTGGTAAAACAAAACAGACATGGAAACCTAAATCGGTTACTGAATCAGGGGGACCATCACAATTCACCAACCATCAAAGACAAGAAGTTATTGTCATTGATGAAAATGGAAGACCCAAGACCACAATGGCTTGGGTCCCCATCTCCAACTAATTCATTTGAGTTCATGTGCAGGGTGCTTCAGGAGGAACTATCAGTAGTCATTGGATTGTTGATAGTGGGGCATCCAGGCACATGACGGGCGACATGAAGCTTCTCTACGACGTTAAATCTATTAGAGGAGGTTATGTTGCTTTTGCTGGAGATAAAGGTGGATATATAACGGGTGAAGGAATGATATCTAACGGGATTGTCAGCTTTGACAAGATCAACTTTGTGCAACAACTTGATCACAATCTTCTTAGTGTTTCTCAAATCTGTGACAAGCAGTTCTCAGTACACTTTGATGCTAATGGATGTTATGTGCTGAAACCCGGCTTCAAAATTCCAAAAGAATGGATTCTCTTGTCAGCTCCAAGGATAAATGATTTGTACGTCCTTGACATGAGCCAGGCTATTACTACGTCTGCACAAGCAACATGTTTCGTTTCCAAAGCCACAGAAAAAGACACTATCTCTTGGCACAGACGAATGGGTCACATTCACTTACGAAAAATGAATCATTTGGTTTCAAATGAATTGGTGAATGGTGTTCCCCTCAAAAATTTCCATCTTCAAGACGTCTGTGTTTCGTGCCAGAAAGGAAAGCAAACAAAGAAGAAGCACCCTACAAAGAAGATCAACACGGTGGCAGTTCCTCTTGAACGCTTGCACATGGATTTGTTCGGTCCTGTCAAGCACAAGAGTATTCGGGGTGATCAATACTGCCTCGTGGTTACTGATGATTATTCAAGATTTTCTTGGGTTGCGTTCATGGCACACAAGAGTGAAACCTTTGGTATTATCAAAAACTTAATCATTCAGATTGAGAATTTGTATAAGTTGAAGGTTAGGCGGATACGTAGCGACAATGGTACTGAATTTAAGAATCATTCCATGGCGGAGTTCTGCACTTCAAAGGGTATTCTTCATGAGTTTAGTGCAGCTTATACTCCTCAACAGAATGGTGTCGCTGAACGTAAGAACCGCACATTGATCGAGACTGCTAGGACAATGTTAGTAGAGTCGCAGCTACCCATTCCATTCTGGACTGAAGCTGTGGCCTCTGCATGTTATACATTGAACCGAGTCCTTACAGTCAAAAGACACAACAAGACCTGCTTTGAGCTTCTTCAAAAACGGAAACCAGATTTGTCTTATCTAGAACCGTTTGGAGCTCCATGCACAATCATCGATCCTAATGGAAAGTTTGGGGCAAGAGCAATTGATGGATACTTTCTTGGGTATGCCACCCCTAACTTACGAGTCTGGAATCTAGAGACTAAAAGGGTCGAGGAATGGTCTGAGGTCAGAGTACAAAGGCACACCTTGCCAGTCAAAAATTCGGGTCAACCTTGGATGTTTGAGTATGATGACTTCTTCAATTCGATCAATGTTGAAGCCGTTGAAGAAAATGCTGCGGCTAGGATGTTTTTCGAGAGTGACAATGCAACAGTTTCACCGGTGGTTCGTCCAATTCTTGTTAATCAAGAACCATCTTCTTCGGTGAACAATAATACTCTCAACAATGAGGATTTTCATGATGCAAACGAATTGAACGAATCTTCAGAGGATGATGAATTTCTAGATGCAGATCAAGAAGCTCCTACAACAGCAGTTCATGGTACTTCAGAGGGTACTCCTCCAGTGGATACACATAGAACAGCTGAGACTACTGCATCATCCTCTTCGTCAATTCCGGGTCTTGAATTGGTTGTTGATCTTAATCTTAACAACCTGGGTATAAATGTTCCAGTTCCAGATAATGCAGAAACAAGGATTCATAATACCCATCCTCAACAAAACATCATTGGAAATGTGCAAAGTGGCGTACAAACAAGAAACATGTT